>NC_134360.1:27792475-28092475 GCF_048569485.1 Anomaloglossus baeobatrachus | reverse complement strand
GGATGGAGTATGCTGAGCCTTGTAGTTCTGCAGCTGCTGTCTGCTCTTCTACAGACAGACAGCAGCTGCAGAACTACAAGGCTCAGCATACTCCATCCAGGACTGTATGCAGAAGTTTTTTGCCCCCTGAAAAAATTATGTGGGCTTCGCCATATTTTTGTATGCTAGCCAGGTACAGCAGGCAGGTACGGCTGCCCCCAACCCCCAGTTGCCTATTTGTACCCGGCTGGGAACCAAAAATAAAGGGAAGCCCTTTTGTTTATTATTTCATGAATTTCATGAAATAATTAGAAAACAAATGACGTAGGCTTCGCCCCATTTTTGTGTCCAGCCAGGTACAACTAGGCAGCTGGGGATTGGAATCCGCAGCACAGGTTGGCCTGAGCTTTCTGGGCCCCACTGCTGCGAATTGCAGTCTGCAGCCGCCTCAGAAAATGGCACTTTCATAGAAGCGCCATCTTCTGGCGCTGTATCCAACTCTTCCAGCACCTGCCTGCTGTACCTGGCTAGCATACAAAAATATGGCGAAGCTCACGTCCTTTTTTTGTAGTTTTTTGGCAAAAAAAATAAAAAATGCTTCCCTGGATTTTCCATTGCCAGTGAAGGTAACACCAAGCAGTGGGGGTTAGCAGCCAGTAGCTGCTTGGATTACCCTTAGCTAGCAATACAAAAAATGCAGCGGGAGCCCATATATATTTTTTTTAATTATTTATTTAAATAACTAAAAATAAAATGGGCTTCCCTGTATTTTGATTGCTGGACATCACAGTGCTGTAAAAATAAATCTTTAAAAAAATGACGTAGCGCTCCGCGGTATTTTTGATTCTCAGCAGATAAAGCAGACAGCTATGGGTTGCCACCCCCATCTGCCTGCCGTTACCTTGGTTGGCAATCAAAATACAGGGAAGCCCATTAATTTTTTCTATTTAAAAAATAGTTAAAAAAAAAAATGACGTTGGGTCCCCCCATTTTTGATAGCCAGCTAGGGTAAAGCAGACGGCTGTAGCCTGAAAACCACAGCTGGCAGCTTTACCGTGGTTGGGGATCCAATGTGGAGGTCCCCTCAGGCTCTTTTTTATAATTATTTTATAAATATTAATAATTACACAATAAAAGTAGGGTCCCCCCCAAATTGGATCACCAGCCAAGGTAAAGCGGACAGCTGTGGTCTGGTATTCTCAGGGTGGGAAGGTCCATAGTTATTGGGCCTTCACAGCCTAAAAATAGCAGGCCGCAGGCACCCCAGACGTGGCGCATCCACTAGATGCGCCAATCCTGGCGCTTCACCCCAGCTCATCCCGTGCCCTGGTGCAGTGGCAAACGGGGTAATAAATCGGGTTGATACTAGCTGTAAAGTCACCTGAGATCAAGCCCAGCAGTTTGTGATGTCATGGCGTCTATTAGATACGCAACATCATAAACTGTCAGTACTAACAAAAATAAAAAAATCGACAAAAGAAATTTATTTGAAAAAACAGTCCCCAAAACATTTCCTCTTTCACCAATTTATTGTAAGAAAAAAAATAAAGGGGTCCCACGACGACTCTGTACCGTCTAGAATATCGGGGGGGGAGACACTCAGGGAACGTATCCCCCATTTTCTAGGAGTGCGGACCCTTCATGTGAGGAGTGTGGGTGCAATGAATCTGCACTCACTCTCCCCGGGTCCACAGCAGCAGAGTCCATGTCGTAATGGTTGCTACCAAAGCTGCAATGCCCTGCTCATGAGGTAAGGGCATGCCTAATCAGGAGAACTACTGTAGAGGAAGCTCTGCTCACTGGTATATAGGTGCTCAGAGGTAATAATAGATAAAATTAGTGAGTAACCTCGGCACTCTAAATCTCCCAGACTAAGTCAGTAAGTCACAACGGATAGTAATGCAAAATCACTCTTTATTGGTCCGTATTAAGAAAAACAAATTTTCATAAGCATATATGTTTTTGTCCAAAACAAGTTACAAATGACGTTTCGGCCTGAGCCTTCGTCAGATTGGACTTATCTGCTTGTAATCATGAAAAATGACAATAATCAGTATCACATAAGAGTGAGAGAACAATAACATAAACTCGAACAATGTAGAGGTACAATTGGGATGCAGCAAAAAAATTGCAACACAGCAAGAAATGAAACACATGATACAAATGTCATAATACAGTACAAGGACAATATAGTAATGACAAATATGGGGTCAGAGTAGGCTTAGACAGCTCTGGTACGAAAGAGATGTCAATCATAAAGTAACATGTGCAGTAGGTGTAGAGCTACAGTATGCATGGCAGAGCTAATGGGTAGACCGACCATAGAAAAAGAACGGAGAAAAAGTGGAGAAAAAGTGGAGAAAAAAGTGGAGAAAAAAGTGGAGAAAAAAGTGGAGAAAAAGTGGAGAAAAAGTGGAGAAAAAAGTGGAGAAAAAAGTGGAGAAAAAGTGGAGTAAAAATGGAGAAAAAGTGGAGAAAAAGTGGAGAAAAAGTGGAGAAAAAGTGGAGGAAAAGTGGAGGAAAAAGTGGAGAAAAAGTGGAGAAAAAATGGAGAAAAAAATGGAGAAAAAGTGGAGAAAAAATGGAGAAAAAATGGAGAAAAAATGGAGAAAAAGTGGAGAAAAAATGGAGAAAAAATGGAGAAAAAAATGTAGAAAAAGTGGAGAAAAAAATGGAGGAAAAGTGGAGAAAAAGTGGAGAAAAAGTGGAGAAAAAGTGGAGAAAAAGTGGAGAAAAAAATGTAGAAAAAGTGGAGAAAAAGTGGAGTAAAAATGGAGAAAAAAATGTAGAAAAAGTGGAGAAAAAGTGGAGAAAAAGTGGAGAAAAAGTGGAGGAAAAAATGGAGGAAAAAGTGGAGAAAAAGTGGAGAAAAAGTGGAGAAAAAGTGGAGAAAAAGTGGAGAAAAAGTGGAGGAAAAAATGGAGGAAAAAGTGGAGGAAAAAGTGGAGAAAAAGTGGAGAAAAAGTGGAGGAAAAAGTGGAGGAAAAAGTGGAGTAAAAATGGAGAAAAAGTGGAGAAAAAATGGAGAAAAAGTGGAGAAAAAGTGGAGAAAAAATGGAGAGAAAAAGTGGAGAAAAAGTGGAGAAAAAGTGGAGAAAAAGTGGAGAAAAAGTGGAGGAAAAAGTGGAGGAAAAAGTGGAGGAAAAAGTGGAGAAAAAGTGGAGGAAAAAGTGGAGAAAAAGTGGAGTAAAAATGGAGAAAAAGTGGAGAAAAAGTGGAGAAAAAATGGAGAAAAAGTGGAGAAAAAGTGGAGAAAAAATGGAGAAAAAGTGGAGTAAAAATGGAGAAAAAGTGGAGAAAAAGTGGAGAAAAAGTGGAGAAAAAGTGGAGAAAAAGTGGAGAAAAAGTGGAGAAAAAGTGGAGGAAAAAGTGGAGAAAAAATGGAGAAAAAAATGTAGAAAAAGTGGAGAAAAAAATGGAGAAAAAGTGGAGAAAAAGTGGAGAAAAAGTGGAGAAAAAGTGGAGAAAAAGTGGAGAAAAAGTGGAGGAAAAAGTGGAGAAAAAATGGAGAAAAAAATGTAGAAAAAGTGGAGAAAAAAATGGAGGAAAAAGTGGAGAAAAAGTGGAGAAAAAGTAGAGAAAAAAGTGGAGGAAAAGTGGAGAAAAAGTGGAGTAAAAATGGAGAAAAAAATGTAGAAAAAGTGGAGAAAAAGTGGAGAAAAAGTGGAGAAAAAGTGGAGAAAAAGTGGAGGAAAAAGTGGAGTAAAAAGTGGAGTAAAAATGGAGAAAAAAATGTAGAAAAAGTGGAGAAAAAGTGGAGAAAAAAGTGGAGAAAAAGTGGAGAAAAAGTGGAGAAAAAGTGGAGCACCCTTTGGTGCCTTTCATGTGGCACTAAGGGGTGCTTAGCTTTGTATTTAGCCAAAAAAATGAAAAAAAAAAATGACGTAGGGTTCCCCCTAGTTTTGTAGCCAGCTAGGGTAAAGCAGACGGCTGCAGCCTGCAGACCACAGCTGGCAACCTCACCTTGGCTGGTAATCCAAAACTGAGGGCACCCCACGCTGTTATTTTAAATTAAATAAATAATTAAAAAAAAAAAAACACGTAGGGGTCCCCCAAAATTGGATCACCAGCCAAGGTAAAGCAGACAGCTGGGGCCTGATATTCTCAGACTAGGGAGGTCCATGGTTATTGGACTCTCCCCAACCTAAAAATAGCAGGCCGCAGCCGCCCCAGAAGTGGCGCATCCATTAGATGCGCCAATCCTGGTGCTTCGCCCCAGCTCATCCCGCGCCCTGGTGCAGTGGCAAACGGGGTAATATATGGGGTTAATACCAGATGTGTAATGTCACCTGGCATCAAGCCCTGGGGTTGGTGAGGTCAGGCGTCTATCAGATACCCGACATCACCAACCCAGTCAGTAATAAAAAAAATAGACGACAAACACATTTTTATTTGAAAAAACACTCCCCAAAACATTCCCTCTTTAACCAATTTATTAGAATGAAAAACAAATCCAGGTCTGGTGTAATCCAAGGGGTTGCCATGACGATCCACACTGTCCCAGTCAATGAAGAGCAGGATGTTCCCCATTGGCTGGGAGAGCAGTGCAGTGACCTGAGCTAACATCAATGGGTCAGCCCAGGTCACTGCAGGGGATGACAAGTGCTGCTGTCAGCGAGGTACATTACCTGCGCTGATCTCCAGCACACTGACAGCCCCTGTCACTGAGGTCAATGACCGGCGCCTTCCCCTCAAGTATCGCGAGAGGCCCGTGACGTCACCGCTAGTCAGTCTCGGGTCGGAAGCGAGAGAAGGTGATGTGACAAGCGGCGGCCATGGAGGACAGTGACAGCGCTGAGGTCGGGATGGCGGGACTTCATCACCGCAGGTAAGCCGAGCGGGACCGTGTGTGTGTGTGTGTGTGTGTGTGTGTGTGTGTGTGTGTGTGTGTGTGTACGTGTGTACATGCCGCGGGCAGGAGGGGGCGGAGTGAGCTGAGCGGGGAAGTGTCTGCTTCCTGCACGTAACTAGGATAAACATCGGGTTACTAACGAAAGCGCTTTGCTTGGATACCCGATGTTTATCTTGGTTACCAGCTTCTGGCAGGCTGCCAGCGATGGCTCCTGCACACTGTAGCTGTAAAAAGCCCTGCTTTTTGCTGCTAGAACCGTTCTCAAACGTATCTAGAACTATCGAGCTTTTGCAAAAAAGCTCGAGTTCTAGTTCGATCTAGAACAGCCCCCAAAATCACTCGAGCCTAGAACTGGAGAACCACGAACCGCGAACCGCGCTCAACTCTAGGTATGAGTGGTAGAGGAGGGCGGAATGCAAGTGGAGAATGATTTTTCGGATGTGATATATTACATATGTTCTTATATTTGCTTATACTCTTCATTTGTGTAGTTTAATGAAAGAACACTGACTATTCATTTTTTGCAAGAGCAGAAGTTAATTTTCTGTTTCACATAAAACCTGAGCAATTTTTGCAATGTGCATGTTCTGGGGGGGTCATGCTCTGTTACGATGGGTATATACTATACGTTGCATTCATTCGAAGTTTCCCAAGCTCCAATTACTGCTCTTGTTAATCATTTTTAAGATACATGTTATCTGAGATTGATTTTTGCCTCAAAACTGTGATTAAAGTATCACATTTCCTACAATCTATCGGATGCACCGTGATCACATGTTTATCCTAGCAATTAGTAACCTCATTAGTAACCTTAACGAGAATTTTTAAGGCTATGGAAAGTGTTCAGTGAATGCTTCACAATGTAACTGCTGCACTGCTTGTTAACAACCCCAGTCCTACTATATTAAATGACATTAAAGCATACTTCCCCATTCAAATAAAACCTGTAGAAAAATATGGTCCAGCCGTCCCCTTCCCTTCCAAAAGTTTAAGGGCGGCTTTGCACGTTGCGACATCGCACGTGCGATGTCGGTGGGGTCAAATCGAAAGTGACGCACATCCGGCGTCACTTTCGACATCGTACTGTGTAAATGCTAGATGATACGATGAACGAGCGCAAAAACGTCGTTATCATATCATCGTTGCATTCACCGACATTTCCATAATGCCGGTGCCGCGACAGGTACGATGTTGTTCCTCGTTCCTGCGGCAGCATACATCGCTGTGTGTGAAGCCGCAGGAGCGAGGAACATCTCCTACCTGCCGCCGGTGGCTATGCGGAAGGACGGAGGTGGGAGGCACGTTTACATCCTGCTCATCTCCGCCCCTCCGCCGCTATTGGCCGCCTGCCGTGTGACGTCGCTATGACGCCGCACGACCCGCCCCCTTAGAAAGGAGGCGGGTCGCCGGCCAGAGCGACGGTCACAGGGCAGGTAATTGCATGTGAAGCTGGCGTAGCGATAATTTTCGCTACGCCAGCTATCACACGATATCGTACCTGCGACGGGGGAGAAGACTATCGCGTGCAACATCGCAGCATCGGCTTGCGATGTCGCAACATGCAAAGCCCGCCTAAATTTGCTTTTGGTGCTTACAATAGTCTATTATATCCCAATTCAAAATATCAAACTCTTTTTTTATTACCACTCAATATTTTGAGTGGGCAGGCCTCTTCATCAGCATTCTGCCAGCATTACAGGAGCTGGGACTTACTTTATTCTTTCCTACAGAACTGTGAGGTCATTAAAAAAGCAAAGGAAAACAATTTAAATGGTAGCTATATTTTCAATGAACAATTATTTAAAAGTAGTCCTGTGGGCATATGAGAAATAATACTATATCTGGCCAATTAACAGATATTTTACAGCTGTCTGAATGTGAATCTGCTGTGGGCTAATGTAAAAGACTTGTTAGAAAGCTCACTACAATCTTTCTGTGACTCCCTCTGCCTGTTTCTTCTCCTTGCTCCAGTCCTCACTCCACAGCCCTCAATTTCCCATAGAATATAATGGATATTTTACAGCCATCTGAATGTGATTTTTTCTGGGCTAAGGTAAAAGACTTGTTAGAAAGCTCCCTACAATCTTTCTGTGACTCCCTCTGCTTGTTTCCTCTCCTTGCTCCTCACTCCACAACCCTCCATTTTCCATAGAATATAATGGATATTTTGCAGCTGTCTGAATGTGAATCTGCTCTGCGCTGAGGTAGAAGACTTGTGAGAGCGCTCCCTACAATCTTTCTGTAACTCCTCTGCTTGTTTCCTCTTCTTGCTCCTCACGCCACAACCCTCCCTTTTCCATAGAATATAATAGATATTTTATAGCCATCTGAATGGGAATCTGCTCTGGGCTAAGGTAAAAGACTTGTTAGAAAGCTCACTACAATCTTTCTGTGACTCCCTCTGCTTGTTTCCTCTCCTTGCTGCTCACTGGACAACCCTCCCTTTTCCATAGAATATAATGGATATTTTGCAGCCGTCTGAATGTGAATCTGCTCTGGGCTAAGGTAGAAGACTTGTGAGAGCGCTCACTACAATCTTTCTGTAAATCCTCTGCCTGTTTCCTCTCCTTGCTCCTCATTCCACAACCCTTTCTTTTCAATAGAATATAATGGATATTTTACAGCCGTCTGAATATGAATCTGCTCTGGGTTAAGTGAAAGACTTGTTAGAAAGCGCACTACAATCTTTCTGTTACTCCCTCTGCTTGTTTCCTCCCCTTGCTCCTCACTGCACAACCCTCCCCTTTCCAAAGAATAAAATGGATATTTTGCAGCCGTCTGAATGTGAATCTGCTCTGGGCTAAGGTAGAAGACTTGTGAGAGCGCTCACTACAATCTTTCTGTAACTCCTCTGCCTGTTTCCTCTTTTTGCTCCTCAGTCCACAACCCTCCCTTTTCCCTAGAATATAATAGATATTTTATAGCCATCTGAATAGGAATCTTTTCTGGGCTAAGGTAAAAGACTTGTTAGAAAGCTCACTACAATCTTTCGGTGTCTCCCTTTGCCTGTTTCCTCTCCTTGCTCACTCCACATCCCTCCCTTTTCCATCTATATATATAATTGCCTTATTCTGTCTGTCTGTCTGTCTGTCATGCTTCAAAATTGTGTCCTTCCGGTGACATTGTGTCCTTACGGTGACACAAAGCTGATTGGCCGCTGGGCTCGCCATGGCCCCGCCCCCCCACACGGATTGGCCTCTCGCCCCGGCTCTCTGCAGGCCCCGCCCCCCTCACGCAATGCACGCTCGCTCTGGCCCAACTGACACGGAGCTCCGATTCCCAGGTGAGTACACACACACATCACACACACCTCACACACACCTCACACATCACAACATCCTGGGATATCGCTTGCTTCTACACCGGCTCCGTCAGGATCCCAGCAGCGCCAGACATAACCTTGCGATGCTGGGATCTTGACGGAGGCCGTGAAAGCTGGTAACCATTATACACATCGGGTAACTAAGGTCCCTTAGTTACCCGATGTGTATCATAGTTACCAGTGTACACCGGCTCCCACTCACTCTCACACACACCTCACACACACATCACATCGCATCCACACATCAAGGTCCTGCAGCGGCGGAAAATACAGACACATAACAGCACACACACACACACACATACACACATCAGATCACACTCACCCTCACACACACACATCACATCGCATCCACATACTCACAACATCCTGCGATATCGCTTGCTTCTCGGCGGCGATACTGTGCTGTGAGCTTCCAGGACCTGACGGAGGATCACATGGCCAGAAGCATGTGGTATCTCCGGATGTTGTGACTGTGAGCGCGTATGTGCGTTATCGTCAGTGTGTGTGAGTGTATGCGATCGGTCGGGTGTGTGTGAGTGTATGCGATCGGTCGGGTGTGTGTGAGTGTATGCGATCGGTCGGGTGTGTGTGAGTGTCGGGATCGGGTGTGTGAGTGTCGGCAGAGGAGCACGGCGTGCTGGAGGAGGCACGGAGCAGAGAGACTGATCTTGGGGAAGGCTAGGAAGGGGACGCTGATGCTGGGGGAGACTGGGAGGGGAAGGCTGAGCTGATGCTGGGGAAGGCTGGGAGGACGGAGGCTGGGAGGAGAGAGGCTGAACCTGGGGAAGGCTGAGCTGATGCTGGGGAAGGCTGGGAAGACGGAGGCTGGGAGGAGAGAGGCTGATCCTGGGGAAGGCTGAGCTGATGCTAGGGAAGGCTGGGAAGACGGAGGCTGGGAAGAGAGACGCTGATCCTGGGGAAGGCTGGGAGAGGGAGGCTGATGCTGAGGGAGGCTGGAAGGAGAGAGGCTGATGATGGGGAAGGCTGATGCTGAGGGAGGCTGGGAGGGGAAAGCTGATGCTGGGGAAGGCTGGGAGGACGGAGGCTGGGAGGAGAGAGGCTGATCCTGGGGAAGGCTGGGAGAGGGAGGCTGATGCTAGGGGAGGCTGGAAGGACAGAGGGTGATGCTGGGAGAGGCTGGAAGGAGAGAGGCTGATGCTGGGGGAAACTGATGCTGGGGAAGGCTAGGAGGATGGAGGCTGGGAGGAGAGAGGCTGATCCTAGGGAAGGCTGGGAGAGGGAGGCTGATGCTGGAGGAGGCTGGAAGGAGAGAGGCTGATGCTGGGGGAGGCTAGAAGGAGAGAGGCTGATGCTGGGGGAGGCTAGAAGGAGAGAGGCTGATGCTGCGGGCAGAGAGGCTGATGCTGCGGGCAGAGAGGCTGATGCTGGTGCAGCATGGGGAATGGAGCACGATGGGGGGTGCGCAGCATGGGGGATGGAGCACGATGGGGAGTGCGCAGCATGGGGGATGGAGCACGTTTGGGAGTGCGCAGCATGGCGGATGGACCACGTTTGGGAGTGCGCAGCATGGAGGATGGAGCACGTTTGGCAGTGCGCAGCATGGCGGATGGACCACGTTTGGGAGTGAGCAGCATGGCGGATGGAGCACGTTTGGGAGTACGCAGCATGGCGGATGGAGCACGTTTGGGAGTGCGCAGCATGGCGGATGGAGCACGTTTGGGAGTGCGCAGCATGGCGGATGGACCACGTTTGGGAGTGCGCAGCATGGCGGATGGACCACGTTTGGGAGTGCGCAGCATGGCGGATGGACCACGTTTGGGAGTGCGCAGCATGACGGATGGAGCACGTTTGGGAGAGCGCAGCATGGCGGATGGAGCACGTTTGGGAATGCGCAGCATGCCGGATGGTGCACGATGGGGAGTGCGCAGTATAGCGGATGGAGCACGTTTAGGAGTGCGCAGTATGGCGGATGGAGCACGTTTAGGAGTGCGCAGCATGGCGGATGGAGCACGTTTGGGAGTGTGCAGCTTAACGGATGGACCACGTTTGGGAGTGCGCAGCATGGCGGATGGAGCACGTTTGGGAGTGCGCAGCATGGCGGAAGGAGCACGTTTGGGAGTGCGCAGCATGGCGGGTGGAGCACGTTTGGGAGTGCGCAGCATGGCGGATGGAGCATGATGGGGGGTGCGCAGCATGGCGGATGGAGCACGTTTGGGAGTGCGCAGCATGGCGGATGGAGCACGTTTGGGAGTGTGCAGTATGGCGGATAGAGCACGATGGGGAGTGCGCAGCATGGCGGATGGAGCACGTTTGGGAGTGCGCAGCATGGGGGATGCAGCACGATGGGGAGTGCGCAGTATGGCGGATGGAGCACGTTTGGGAGTGCGCAGCATAGCGGATGGACCACGTTTGGGAGTGCGCAGCATGGCGGATGCAGCACGTTTGAGAATGCGCAGCATGGGGGATGCAGCACGATGGGGAGTGCGCTGCATGGGGGATGGAGCACGATGGGGGGTGCGCAGCATGGGGGATGGAGCACGTTTGGGAGTGCGCAGCATGGCGGATAGAGCACGATGGGGAGTGCGCAGCATGGCGGATGGAGCACGTTTGGGAGTGCGCAGCATGGGGGATGCAGCACGATGGGGAGTGCGCAGTATGGCGGATGGAGCACGTTTGGGAGTGCGCAGTATGGCGGATGGAGCACGTTTGGGAGTGCGCAGCATGGCGGATGGACCACGTTTGGGAGTGCGCAGCATGGCAGATGGAGCACGTTTCGGAGTGCGCAGCATGGGGGATGCAGCACGATGGGGAGTGCGCTGCATGGGGGATGGAGCACGATGGGGGGTGCGCAGCATGGAGGATGGAGCACGATGGAAGGTGCACACCTCCCCCCAACACACACACGCGCACTGCACAACACACACACACTGGGAACCACAAACAACGCCCTACACAGACACCCACACACACAGACAACGCTGCACACACACAACACCCAACACACAAACACCGCAGCACACACAAATATACGCACATACCGCACAACACACACATTGCTCAAAACATACCTCCCCCCAAAACACACCACACACACACAAACCGCACAACACACACACACACACACACAACGCTACAGACACACAGCGCTCCACAAACAACGCAACACACGCAACACACATACAACACCGCTCTCACCCCCCGCCACACCCAGAACATGTACAGCGCCCTACACAAACACTTGGTAACTACACACAACAACATCTATATATATATATATAACAAAAATCATACATGAACTACACAATACGTAAATTCTAGAATACCCGATGCGTAGAATCGGGCCACCTTCTAGTAGAATATAATGATATGGGTGACATGACCCCACAGTGAGCCTTCAGGCCATCTCTGATGGACTTGAGCTGTTTTGTAGATGACAAGTTCAAGAGGCAGGGGAGGAAGTAGTGTCTGATAAGTGGAGAAAGAAGATTTCTCAGATAAGATATGTCACAAAGTTTCTTAAAGTCCTCCATAGTATTGATTTATGCAAATATTGTTGAAAGTACATGTCTATTTTAAAGTCAGGTTGTTGCATTTGTCTGGGTTTTTTTAAAGTCAGGACTTTTATATGGTTTGAGGTGAATTGGATTTTCCTCAAATTTTACCAAACTTTTTGATTCTTCTGTATGTGTTTTTTGTGATTCGCTTGCGTATGAATTCAGAAAAGTTGCACACATTTGATTCTGAAAGGAAAGGGTTTTTTTTCAACTTGCATATATTATGCTTTACGATCTGGAGAAACCCCAGAGAATAATTAGAAACATTCGATTCTGACTGTTTTACTTTGATGCAAATCAAATTTCCTTTCCAAATTTAAACCAACTGCTAAGTTCGAATTCAGGAACATTGGATCATCATTACATACATAAATACAGCATGTCACAAAGTGAGTACACCCCTCACAGTTTTGTGAATATTTTATATCTTTTCATGGGACAACACTGCAGATCTGACCTTGTTATACAATGTACAGTGTCAGTGTGCAGCTTGTATACAATGTACAGTGTCAGTGTGCAGCTTGTATACAATGTACAGTGTCAGTGCGCAGCTTGTATACAATGTACAGTGTCAGTGTGCAGCTTGTATACAATAATTCACACGTTTTGCCTACTATAACATACTTCCACCACCACAGTGGTAAAGCTTCTATTCAAGTTAAATCACACAAAAATCTGTCATAGGTATACAGATTTAAAGAAGCTCAAAGAAGCCAAAAATTGTAAAATATAATTTTTTTTTTTTATTCATTATTTATTAAAATTCATATATGAAAAAACTCCACTATATAATACCCTAGGACAAGGTAAAACAGGTCAGAAGGTTCAGCCAATGGTTCTACATTTAACATAGGGATTTAAGGATTCATAGTGCCCCATAGTTGAATACACATATACAAGGCTACAATGAAAATTCAATCTACTCTTTTCCAAGTGCAGAACCCATTACATAAACATCATCACGGTAACATACTATATGGTAACCAATAGCTAGGTGCCACATACCATAACTAATTTTAAGTCAATGAGGGATTCCAGGTAACATTGTTATATAACCTGCTATGTGGACATGTAACCGGAGTACCATAAACATATGGTTACCACATAATACACCACATAGCTTGATCGGTAGGAAGGTAACCCTCAACCCCTCAGGGAAACCATTAGTATGCAATTTACCTGTTAAAGACCTGATAACCACGTCCTGCGACCCCAACACGTGTTTCGCCTTTTTCTTCTTCAGGGGGCGTGAAAAGAGTAGATTGAATTTTCATTGTAGCCTTGTATATGTGTATTCAACTATGGGGCACTATGAATCCTTAAATCCCTATGTTAAATGTAGAACCATTGGCTGAACCTTCTGACCTGTTTTACCTTGTCCTAGGGTATTATATAGTGGAGTTTTTTCATATATGAATTTTAATAAATAATGAATAAAAAAATTATATTTTACAATTTTTGGCTTCTTTGAGCTTCTTTAAATCTGTATACCTATGACAGATTTTTGTGTGATTTAGCTTGTATACAATGTACAGTGTCAGTGTGCAGCTTGTATACAATGTACAGTGTCAGTGTGCAGCTTTTATACAATGTGCAGTGTCAGTGTGCAGCTTGTATACAATGTACAGTGTCAATGTGCGGCTTGTGTAACAGTGTAAATATGGTGTCCTCTAATTAACACAACACACAGTCATTAATGTCTAAACTGCTGGCAACAAAAGTGAGTACATCCCTAAGTGACAATGGCTTAATGTGTAAATATTTTGTGTGGCCGCCAATATTTTCAAGCTCTGCCTTAACTCTCTTGGGCCTGGAGGTCACTAGAGCTTCGCAGGAGCCGCTGGATCCTCTTCATCCTCCATGATGACATCACGGAGTTGGTGGATGTTAGAGACATTGCGCTCCTCCACCTTCCATTTGAGGAGGCCCCACAGATACTCCATAGGACTTAGGTCTGGAGATGCTAGGCCAGTCAAGCACTTTTACCGTCAGTTTCTGTAGTGAGGCAGTGGTGGTCTTGGAGGTGTTTGTGGTCATTATCATGTTGGAATATGAATGGAGGGCATCATGCTCTGCTTCAGTATGTCACAGAATATGTTGGCATTCATGGTCCCCTCAATGAACTGTAGCTCCCCACAGCCGGCAGCACTCATGCAGCCCAAAACTATGATCCTCCCACCACCATGTCTGACTGTAGGTATGACACACTTGTCTTTGTCCTCCTCACCTGGTTGTTGCACACATGTTTGACATCATCTGAATCAAATACGTTTTTCTTGGTCTCCTCAGACTACAGGACGGGTCCATTAATCCATGTCCTTAGTCTCCTTGTCTTCAGCAAACTGTTTGCAGTTTTCCTGGTTATTATCTTTAGAAAAGGCTTCCTTATGGGACAACAGCTATGCAGGCTAATGTGTTGCAGTTTGTGGCGTATGGTCTGAGCAGTGATAGGTGCCCCAACCCCCACTCTTGTAACCACTGAAGTGTGTGGTGTATGGTCTGAGCACTAACAGGCACCCCCCCCCACCCCTGTAACCTCTGCAGCAATGCTAACAGCACTCATGCTTCTATTGTGAAAAGATGACCTCTGGATATGACGTTGAGCTTATGCACTCAGCTTCTGTGATCCTGAGGCCTGTTCTGAGTGGAACCTGTCTTGTTATACCGCTGTATAGTCTTGGCCACCGTGCTGCAGCTCAGTTTCAGGGTGTTGGTAATCTTCTTATAGCCTTGGCCATCTTTATTTAGAGCCAAAATTTTTTTTCAGCTCCTCAGAGAATTCTTTGCCACGAGGAGCCATGTTGATCTTTCAGTGACCAGTATGGGAGAGTGTGTGAGCGATAACACCAAATGTAACACCCCTGCCCCCCATTCACACCTGACACCCTGTAACACTAATGAGTCACAGGACATCAGGGAGGGAAAATGGCTAATTGGGCGCAATTTGTCAATTTTCACTTAGGGGTGTACTCACTTTTGTTGTCAGCATTTTAGACATTAATGGCTGTGTGTTGAGTTATTTAAAGGACACCAAATTTACACTGTTATACAAGCTGCGCACTGACACTGCACATTATATCACAGGGTCAAATAATGCAGTGTTGTTGTATGAAAAAATATAATAAAATATTTACAAAAATATGAGGGGTGTACTCACTTTTGTGATACTGTACATTGACAACACACACTGCACAGTCCTTATGCATTAGAGTACATGTCTAACAGTGGAGAATTTGGTGTAATTTAACGTAAAAAGGAAGATAATATATATTCTGCCCACATTTCACATCTCCTCCTCACTATGGCGAGCCGGTTATGACTTTCCTACAGTTTTCTCTGCAGGAGCTCTGCAGGATAATAACCAGACGAAAATGAAGCCTGCATCATGTCCCTGCATTTCCTTTACCCATTTAAGTGGAATAAATCTGGGAGGATATTTGTGCTCAAGAAATCTTTCTTATTCCTGGCTAAAAATGTAATAATCTGTGATGTGAGGCCAAAATCTTGCAAAAAACCCCGAAAAAACCCATAACCATTAACCGGACTGCTTAAAGAGATATTCCCATCTTAGCCACTGATCACACTGCGGTAAAGAGCCTCCATGCATTCATCAATACTGCACTTTTGCATTCCCATCAAAATTCCCATCCAAAAAATGGACCTCCCACTGAGCCTCCCTGGACCTCCGTACAGCATCGGTGGCGACACAAATGACCGTGTGGACCTCAAACCCAGAAGAACCAAAGACTTGGAGGATCACGGAGCATCAGTAGCAGTGGAAGGAGTTAGATGACGTAATGGGTATAATTCCCTCCCCTCCGTATCTTATGCTTTTGGGTGTCGAGAGACATCAGGGCATAATAAGTCTTTTCATGACATTTGGGGGAATTTTGGTTTTGGATCAATTTTATTTGGATCAAGCTGAATTTAAATTTTGGTTTGTGAACCAATTTTATTAGAGTCAACTTGAACTTAAGTTTTGGTTTGGGACCAATTTTTTTCCTATTTTGGATCAATTTTATTTGTATCAAATTGAACTTGAATTTTGGCTTTGAACCATTGTTATTAGGGTCAACTTAAACTTGAGTTTTGGTTTAGGACCAATTTTATTTGAATCAGACCGAACTTGAATTTTGTTTTTTGAACCAATTTCATTTGAGTCGCATTTAATTTGAATTTTGGATTCGGACCAATTTTATTTGGATCAAATTGAACTTGAATGTTGACTTTGGACCAATTTTATTTGGATGAAATTGAATTTAAATTTTGGTTTTGGACCAATTTTATTTGGATCAAGTTAAACCTGAATTTTGTTTTTGAACCAATTTTATTTGGATGAAATTGAACTTGAATTTTGGTTTTGAACCAGTTTTATTCAGATGAAATTAAATTTTAATTTTGGTTTTGAACCAATTTTATTTGGATGAAATTGAATTTAAATTTTTTTTTTGGACTAATTTTAATTGGATGACATGGAACTTGAATTTTGGTTTTGAACCAGTTTTATTTAGATGAAATTAAATTTTAATTTTGGTTTTGATCCAATTTTATTTAGATGAAATTGAACTTGAATTTTGGTTTTGAACCAGTTTTATTTAGATGAAATTAAATTTTAATTTTGGTTTTGAACCAATTTTATTTGGATGAAATTGAACTTGAATTTTGGTTTTGAACCAATTTTATTTGGATGAAATTAAATTTGAGTTTTGGTTTTGAACCAATTTTATTTGGATGAAATTGAATTTGAATTTTGGTTTTGAACCTATTTTATTTGGATGAAATTAAATTTGAATTTTGGCTTTGAACCAATTTTATTTGGATGAAATTGAATTTGAATTTTGGTTTTGGACTAATTTTAATTGGATGACATGGAACTTGAATTTTGTTTTTGGACCAATTTTATTTGGATTAAATTGAACTTGAATTTTGGTTTTGAGCCAATTTTATTTAGATCAAATCAAACCTGGATTTTTGGTTTTGAACCAATTTTATTTGGATCAAATTGAACGTGAATTTTGGGTTTTGAACCAATTTTATTTGAGTCACCTTTAACTTGAATTTTGGTTTAGGACCAATTTTATTTTGATTAAACCAAAGTTGAATGTTGGTTTTGGACCAATTTTAATTGAAAGAAATCAAACTTGAGTTTTGGACTAATTTTATTTGGATCAAATTGAATTTCAATTTTGGTTTTGGACAAATTTTAATTGGATCAAATTGAACCTGACTTTGTTTTGGACTAATTTTAATTGGATCAAATTGAACCTGACTTTTGTTTTGGACCAATTTCATTTGGTTCAAATTAAAGTTGCATTTTGATTTTGAACCAATTTTATTTGGATTAAACCAATCTTGAATTTTGGCTTTGGACCAATTTTATTTGGATCAATTTGAAGTTGAATTTTGGTTTTGGACCAACTTTATTTGGATCAAATTAACCTTGAATTTTGAATTTGTACTAATTTTTTTTGGGGGGGGATCAAATCGAACTTGTCGGCTGAATCAAAAGAATCTACTCAGGGAGATTCAACCACCCTTAATTACAAACCCCTTTTTTTACCAATATGTAAGGATAAGTACTGGGCGGACCAGAACTGTAAAAGTCTAGATCCATGTGGTTTTAAACGTTTCCAAATATTAGGCCCAGGCCCGGAATTCTAAGGGAATTTCTGGTATTGATCTGGATCCAGCAACTCGGGAAATAAAAAAAATAATGGATGAAGCAAGCGCCTCACCAATGCTCTGACGTGGCTGTACACTGCTCCCATGGCTGCTCATTCACTTCCATGGCCACTTATTAGCCTCATGTATATGCACTGCTTTCCCCGCCCACCGACGTCTGTGATTGGTTGCAGTCAGATGCGCCCCCCTGCTGACTGACAGCGTGTCTGATGCATCCAATCTCAGGCTCTGTCTGTCGGTCTATGTCGTACAGTAAAAATAAATATAATATTTGGCTTGGAGTCCTCCCAGATTACGATATCCAGCACTGCTGATAATGCATAGGGCTACAGGCTACAGCCCCCTGAAGTTCCAATGTAATCCACATGAAGTCCCACAACGATTCCAGCTCTACTACATCTGAGTCACAGCAAGCAGTCAAATGGCATGACGGCCTGCTGTGAGCTTCAGGCAGAGACTGAGTGAGCCCCGTGATCAGCGGTGATGTCAAGTAGGTAAGTTGTGGTCACAGCTGGAGGTTCCCATGGTCCTTCACCTGTGATTTTTTTTAAAATCTGGTTAGGTCCACCGGTCCGATCTGTGACCCCACCCATTACTAGTAAGGATCTTTGATATCTCTCATAATTTTCAATACATTTTTGGAATTACTGTGACTTATGCACATGCTCTTTGTTTCCTTATGATGAAACGTCTACAATTTTGTGCCCCATGTTGGAGTAAAGGGGGCTTTACATGCAACGACATCACTAATGAGATGTCGTTGGGGCCATGGAATTCGTGACGCACATCCGGCCTCGTTAGCGACGTTATTGCGTGTGAAACGTACGAACAACCGCTAACGGTCAAAAATACTCACCTTATTGTTTATCGTTGACACGTCGTTCTAATCCAAAATATCGTTGCTGTTGCAGCACGCAGGTTGTTCGTCGTTCCCGAGGCAGCACACATCGCTATGTGTGACACCGCAGGAACGAGGAACAACACCTTACCTGCGGCCGCCAGCAATGAGGAAGGAAGGAGGTGGGCGGGATGTTCGTCCTGCTCATCTCCACCCCTCCGCTTCTATTGGGCGGCCGCTTAGTGACGCCGCACAAACCGCCCACTTAGAAAGGAGGCGGTTCGCCGGCCACAGCGACGTTGCTAGGAAGGTAAGTACGTGTGACGGGTGTAAGCGATGTTGTGCGCCACGGGCAGCGATTTGCCCGTGACGCACAACCGATATCGCTAGCAATGTTGCTGCGTGTAAAGCAGCCTTAACTCTCACTTCTTCTCTGATATCAACTTTCAATTTTTGGAAATGATGCTGTTATGAAAATATTCTAACCCATAAAATATGGAAGGTTGGGATCTCGTCGCACTGTGGTAATGTTATACCCTCGTACACGGCTGTTATAAAGCAATATTTAATCTCTCCCCATCTCCCCGGCAGTCAGCGCTGTGTTGAATTGCTCTCTCTCGTGTGCTAAGTACCAGCGAGGACCCATCTAATCCAGTTACCAATGAGCTGTTTGAGCGTGACGTGTTGGAGCCATAGTATTGATTTATGGGAGTGTAATTGCTTTACAGAGGTCTATATGCAGCCTCCCATACATATAACGCTTTTATACTGTTTGTCGTGTCTGCTTATGGATGTTGACTCGAAAGCGGCTCTGGTGCTTTGGGTGGGAGACCGTACGGGGGATTTATGCCGTGTACTCAGGAAGGTGTTACATTTTAAGGAAATCTCCAAAATATTGATGTAGAAGGAAATGTATCAAACAAGAGAATATAGAAATAGAAAGATCTAACCATAAAGGGATGTGATGACCGATATTGTGGACAACTACTTTAACTTTCTCTCTGCTTAAAGAGGACCAACCACCAGGATTTTCGTATATAAACTAAAGCCAGTGCTATACTGGGGCTATCATGCCGATTCTATACATACCTTTAGTTGTGAGATCGGATTTATAGTTTCTGAAATACAGGCAAGTAAAGTTTGTGAATTGCATTGTTACTTGATTGATAGCAGCTACAGAATATATAATAGGTGGGTTGGGTTTTGCTAGTTATTCCCGCCTCTGTCTGCTGCCTGTCCTTCCTCCCTCCTTCTTCTCCCTATAATAACAGAGATAGGGGGAGTGAGGACAGGCGGCAGACAGGGGCGGGAAAAACTAGCAAAATCCAACCCACCTATTAGATATTGTGTTGCACCTATCAATCAAATGACAGTGCATTTTACAAACTTTACTTGCCTGTATTTCAGAAACTATACATCCGATCTCACAACTACAGGTATGTAAAGAATCAGCATGATAGCACCAGTACAGCACTGGCTTTAGTTTATATAGGAAAATCCTGGTGGGTGGTCCTCTTAAAGACCACCAGGAATGATGACTTGAGCCCATTCTCAGCCCAGACCAACAGGGATTTTGCCATCAATCCTTCCAATACATTAGACCACTAATGGTTTGGCTGTGATCCAATTATTACCTAGACCACTAAAGATGCTGACATTAACTCTTTCCTTTCCCTAGACTACCAGGAATATTGATACTATCCCCAAGAGCAACAGAGGGGCAGATATTCTTCTCTTCTCCATCCTAGACCCATGTTGTCAATAACCTGTTTGCTTTCTTAGACCACCAGGAAATTTGGCAGTGACATCTCCAATATATTAGACTCCAAATAATGTTCTTCACTAACCTCCTAGACACCCTGACCACCAGGACAGCTGACGGCTCTGCCTTAGATTACTATGAAATCTTACATTAGCTTTTTTCCTGCCTAACATCACCGCGGATGCAGACATTAACCCATTTGCTCCCCTTGACCACCAGGGATTTTGAAATAGATCTCCAATACAATAAGCAGTCAGGCTTCCAGGAACGCTGACATTAACCCCTTCTATGTTCTAGATCAACAGCGGTGCTGATATTCCCCCAGCCTTTTCCATTCTAGACCACCAGGGATAATGTTACAAACCCTATTTCTGCTCTAGATCACCAGGAATTTTGTCAGAGATCTCTACAATATTTTTGACAGCAAAGGATGTTGAAATTGACCCCTTAAGTGCCTAGACCAATAGAAAAGTTGACATTAATCCATGTACTTTCATGAGCGTGTCCTGCTCTGGGGAGACCTCTGAGGAGCCTGGGACCAGAAGGACACAGCGTCTTATTGTTCGCAGGTCTAGAACTTGTATTTGAGTGAATCTACTTTCTGTTGAGGCTAACAACTCTTGTGAGCTGGCTGTTCTTTGTAGCCTTAATCTCAGGTGCAGCTGTTTTGTGACCACTCCTCTTCTCTATAAAATGTCATATGTGTTACTTCTGATGCCAGTTATAGAATCTCATTCTATGCTGACAACTTTAGAAGGAGCCTGTTTCTGGAAGAAGCTGAGGAGTTGTTACTATTGCAGCTGTGCTGTTTAGCTGCATTGTAGGCGCTTCGAATGTTTTCCTTTTGTGTCTATTTTCTCTCTGTCCCACCATGTGTTGTCTTATTGTAGTGGTAAGACTAGTGTTCTTGCCGGCCTTCTCACTAGTTAAGGCTAGTTCAGGGCAAGCGATACCCTAGGCATGTAGCAGCGAAGCGGAGAAGAACCCATATAGGGATGTTACAGAGCACAGGTTACAGAATCAGCTGACCACTTTAGAAGGAGCCTGGCTCTGGAAGAAGCTGAGAAGTCATGACTATTGCAGCTGAGGTGTTTAGCTACATTGGAGGAGCTTGGAGTGTTTTCCTTTTTGTGTCCATTTTCCCTCTGTCTGTCTCCCTTACCTCATGTTGTCTTATTGCAGTGGTGAGACTAGTGTTTCTGCCAGCCTTCTCACTAACCAGGGTGAGTTCAGGGCCAGCGAGGGCCTAGGCACGTAGCGGCGACAGGGGGAAAACCCATATAGGGATGTTAGGGAGTGCAGGGTACAGACTCAAGTGAGTTGCAGTAGGTATCCCCTCTCTCCGCTCTCTATTATCAGTGCCTTTCTTCTGTACCATTTTCAGTGTTACCTTTGTGTTGTGCTGCTATCACGCTAGGTGCGGAAAAGTACCAAGAGAACGGTGAAAGGGAAAGGAAGGGAAATCCAGTGTCTTGGGAAAGGGAAGATGGTGACCCCTGACCACCCTACTGTTGGACCCTGGGATCCCTCACCACCCTAAATAGGTTCCACACCTATGACCAAGCCGGATACCTCACCCTAGGTATCCCTAGTGCTGTGCCCTAAATAAGGAATGGGTGGGATGAGCTCTTTATAAACCCTAATAAAAAACTATAGAAGACACAAGGAGGACACACAGGGGGAAAGTGCATGAACTACTTATCTACAGATGACTCGGGAAGACGTTCAGCAACAATATCACAGAGGAGTACAAGCCACCTGCTTGCAACCAAGGCTTGAATGAACTGAAAATATCACCAGCACTTGTCCAAGGAAGGAAAGGGTATTTAAGCACCAAGATAATGCTGATGATCAGCAGCTGGGTGGAAGGCGAGCTCCTGCTGGGTCCAAAAGGGGGAGAGATGAATTCAGCAGGAAAGCTATCTATACCAATGAATGCTGACCGCGGGAACAATAGAAAGTCAGGGAGCATTCTGTGCAGCCAAACACTGTGACCTTCTATGGCCAGAACCCACAGGACTGTCACCTGTGACACCCCCGTGATAACTGCACGCTGAGTGTATTCTCACTGGCATGATATTTACCACCCTAGACACTAAGGATATTATATGTAAATAAATATATATATATATATATATATATATATATATATATATATATATATATATATATATATAAAAAATACATGTGTGATCAATATAAAGGACTGGGACATGACTTATTTCTTCCAAAGACAGTACTAAGGACCAGGGGGCACTCACTGCGAGTGGAAGAAAAGCGATTCCGACACCTAAATAGGGAAGGGTTCTTCACAGTTAGAGCAGTCAGACTGTGGAATGCCGACCACAAGAGGTAGTAATGGCAGATACTATAACAGCTTTATATCAGGGCTGGATGATTTCCTCACTACACAACATTGATAGTTATAAATGACTTAGGGACAAAATGTAGAACTGGTGGAGGAAGCGGGAACTAGATGGACTTAGGATTTTTTGAACCTAAGTAACTGTGTAACTATCAGGAAAGTAAAAGTCCCCATATGATGTCACACCCCTCCCGAAATAAAATCCCATTTTTATTCTAGGCATATTTCATTAAAGGTAACAATTCTAAAAAAATAACTTATGTTTCACTGTTTTGATTAGTAAAATAATAATAATAATATTTTATTCATTTATATAGCGCTATTAATTCCACTGCGCTTTACATACATTGGCAACACTGTCCCCATTGGGGCTCACAATCTAGAGCCCCTATCAGTATGTCTTTGGAGTGTGGGAGGAAACCCACGCAAACACGGGGAGAACATACAAACTCCTTGCAGATGGTGTCCTTGGTGGGATTTGAACCCAGGACCCCAGCGCTGCAAGACTGCGGTGCTAACCACTGAGCCACCACAAGACTGCAGTGCTAAGCACTGAGCCACCACAAGACTGCAGTGGTAACCACTGAGCCACCACAAGATTGCAGTGCTAACCACTGAGCCACCACAAGACTGCAGTGCTAACCACTGAGCCACCACAAGATTGCAGTGCTAACCACTGAGCTACCGTGCTGCCCATTATTTTGATCGGGAAACATTTTCCATTGGAACTAATGATAATGAATCTCCAGTCTTATTTATCCGTAAAACGATCGGCACTACAAATATGTTCACAGAATACACATGTAGCGGATGTTCTCCGTGTCTATGATACTTGCATTTGCTCTGGTATTCGGTGACGCTCTGAAAACCTACACAGACATGGGAGGAACATACAAACTCCTTGCAGATGGTATCATTGGTGGGATTTGAACCCAGGACCCCAGCGCTGCAAGACTGCAGTGCTAACCACTGAGCCACCGCACGACTAGTTCTAACTACTGAGCCACCGCAAGGTTGCAGTGCTAACCACTTAGCCACCACAAGGTTGCAGTGCTAAAAACTGAGCCAGCACAAGATTGCAGTGCTAACCACTGAGCCAGCACAAGATTGCAGTGCTAACCACTGAGCCACCACAAGACTGCAGTGCTAACCACTGAGCCACCACAAGATTGCAGTGCTAACCACTGAGCCACCACAAGATTGCAGTGCTAACCACTGAGCCACCGTGCTGCCCATTATTTTGATCGGGAAACATTTTCCATTGGAACTAATGAATCTCCAGTCTTATTTATCCGTAAAACGATCTGCACTACTAATACTACTAATATGGATGAGTTCACAGAGTACACATGTAGCGGACGTTCTCCGTGTCTCTGATACTTGCATTTGCTCCTGTATTCGGTGACGCTCTGAAAACACATTGCTTCCAAAGCAGCCATGCTATCAATTCTGCCGTGCTCCTGTCAGTAGGAAAAATGAAAAGAAAGCTTTTTTTTTATTAATAATGTATAAGTGGAAGTTATTTATATTCCGTAAAGCATGTAGCAGATGCAGGATATACCCATTTATGATATGATGAAGGTACACCGGGGTGGGGGTGGGGGGGCACTCGGTACCGGCTAAATCAAAAGAGGTAATAACAAGATGGCGAGGAGGCGACGTGACAATGTATCCCGTCCGGATCCGCTCTGGATGACTTCTTTTCATCCATCGTGCAATCACTGCGGGTCCCAGCCTTGCCAGCATATCCATTACTGGAAGGTACTTACAGTCAGCTGCATCAATCCCTGGGGACCGGTGGGGAATAGACTGGCGGATAATCCTGAACTCATCCCGTTCCTCTGACGCTGACAGTCTGATATCCCCGCGGAACGTCAGATGTTCTTCTGTTACAGATCAATTATTTACAATTAATACAAGAAATGGTTTATTTATCATTACGGCTTGTGGTTTATGTGGGGCTGCTTATTGATTGGGGAACATTACCGCTTTGATTCCAGAATACACGCTAGATTTAAGATTTATAGATCGACATCTGAGGCTCGTGTAATAATCGAGAAATGGATTGATGCTGCTGTCGAGGACCTCAGACATAATCGCCTTCCATGGATTTACAGGAAACAGTCATTCCAAATATTATTTATTAATACCTGTTATTTAATGACGCCAACGTAGGCTGTGACCCTGTATGCAGTTTGCATTCCTGAACAACATTCCATGCCCCTAGAGGAAATCCCCACATAGCCTTCCATACAGAATAATGGGCCCTACATAGCCCTCCATACAGAATAATGGCCCCCACATAGCCCTCCATACAGAATAATGGGCCCCACATAGTCCTCCATACAGAATAATGGGCCCCACATAGCCCTCCATACAGAATAATGGGCCCCACATAGCCCTGCATACAGAATAATGGGCCCCACATAGTCCTCCATACAGAATAATGGGCCCCACATAGTCCTCCATACAGAATAATGGGCCCTACATAGCCCTCCATACAGAATAATGGCCCCCACATAGCCCTCCATACAGAATAATGGGCTCCACATAGTCCTCCATACAGAATAATGGGCCCTACATAGCCCTCCATACAGAATAATGGCCCCCACATAGCCCTCCATACAGAATAATGGGCCCCACATAGCCCTCCATACAGAATAATGGGCCCCACATAGTCCTCCATACAGAATAATGGGCCCCACATAGCCCTCCATACAGAATAATGGGCCCCACATAGCCCTGCATACAGAATAATGGGCCCCACATAGTCCTCCATACAGAATAATGGGCCCCACATAGTCCTCCATACAGAATAATGGGCCCCACATAGCCCTCCATACAGAATAATGGGCCCCACATAGCCTTCCATACAGAATAATGGGCCCTACATAGCCCTCCATACAGAATAATGGCCCCCACATAGCCCTCCATACAGAATAATGGGCCCCACATAGCCCTCCATACAGAATAATGGGCCCCACATAGTCCTCCATACAGAATAATGGGCCCCACATAGCCCTCCATACAGAATAATGGGCCCCACATAACCCTCCATACAGAATAATGGGCCCCACATAGCCCTGCATACAGAATAATGGGCCCCACATAGTCCTCCATACAGAATAATGGGCCCCACATAGCCCTCCATACAGAATAATGGGCCCCACATAGCCCTCCATACAGAATAATGGGCCCCACATAGCCCTGCATACAGAATAATGGGTCCCACATAGCCCTCCATACAGAATAATGGGCCCCACATAGTCCTCCATACAGAATAATGGCCCCACATAGCCCTCCATACAGAATAATGGCCCCACATAGCCCTCCATACAGAATAATGGCCCCACATAGCCCTCCATACAGAATAATGGGCCCCACATAGCCCTCCATACAGAATAATGGTCCCCACATAGCCCTCCATACAGAATAATGGGCCCCACATAGTCCTCCATACAGAATAATGGGCCTCACATAGCCCTCCATACAGAATAATGGTCCCCACATAGTCCTCTATACAGAATAATGGTCCTCACATAGCCCTCCATACAGAATAATGGGCTCCACATAGTCCTCCATACAGAATAATGGGCCCCACATAGCCCTCCATACAGAATAATGGGCCCCACATAGCCCTCCATACAGAATAATGGGCCCCACATAACCCTCCATACAGAAAAATTGGCCCCATATAGTCTTCCATACAGAATAATGGGCCCCACATAGCCCTCCATACAGAATAATGGGCCCTACATAGCCCTCCATACAGAATAATGGCCCCCACATAGCCCTCCATACAGAATAATGGGAATAATGGGCCCCACATAGCCCTCCATACAGAATAATGGGTCCCACATAGCCCTCCATATAGAATAATGGGCCCACATAACCCTCCATACAGAATAATGGCCCCCACATAGCCCTCCATACAGAATAATGGGCCCACATAGCCCTCCATACAGAATAATGGCCCCACATAGTCCTCCATACAGAATAATGGGCCCCACATAGCCCTCCATACAGAATAATGGGCCCCACATAACCCTCCATACAGAATAATGGGCCCCACATAGCCCTGCATACAGAATAATGGGCCCCACATAGTCCTCCATACAGAATAATGGGCCCCACATAGCCCTCCATACAGAATAATGGGCCCCACATAGCCCTCCATACAGAATAATGGGCCCCACATAGCCCTGCATACAGAATAATGGGTCCCACATAGCCCTCAATGCAGAATAATGGGCCCCACATAGCCCTCCATACAGAATAATGGGCCCCACATAGCCCTCCATACAGAATAATGGGCCCCACATAGTCCTCCATACAGAATAATGGGCCCCACATAGCCCTCCATACAGAATAATGGGCCCCACATAGCCCTCCATACAGAATAATGGGCCCCACATAACCCTCCATACAGAATAATGGGCCCCACATAGCCCTCCATACAGAATAATGGGCCCCACATAGTCCCCCATACAGAATAATGGACCCCACATAGCCCTCCATACAGAATAATGGGCCCCACATAGTCCTCCATACAGAATAATGGGCCCCACATAGTCCTCCATACAGAATAATGGCCCCACATAGCCCTCCATACAGAATAATGGCCCCACATAGCCCTCCATACAGAATAATGGCCCCACATAGCCCTCCATACAGAATAATGGGCCCCACATAGCCCTCCATACAGAATAATGGTCCCCACATAGCCCTCCATACAGAATAATGGGCCCCACATAGTCCTCCATACAGAATAATGGGCCCCACATAGCCCTCCATACAGAATAATGGGCCCCACATAGCCCTCCATACAGAATAATGGGCCCCACATAACCCTCCATACAGAAAAATTGGCCCCATATAGTCTTCCATACAGAATAATGGGCCCCACATAGCCCTCCATACAGAATAATGGGCCCTACATAGCCTTCCATACAGAATAATGGCCCCCACATAGCCCTCCATACAGAATAATGGGAATAATGGGCCCCACATAGCCCTCCATACAGAATAATGGGTCCCACATAGCCCTCCATATAGAATAATGGGCCCACATAACCCTCCATACAGAATAATGGCCCCCACATAGCCCTCCATACAGAATAATGGGCCCACATAGCCCTCCATACAGAATAATGGGCCCACATAGTCCTCCATACAGAATAATGGGCCCCACATAGTCCTCCATACAGAATAATGGGCCCCACATAGCCCTCCATACAGAATAATTGGCTCCACATAGCCCTCCATACAGAATAATGTGCCCCACATAGCCCTCCATACAGAATAATGGGCCCCACATAGTCCTCCATACAGAATAATGGGCCCCACATAGCCCTCCATACAGAATAATTGGCTCCACATAGCCCTCCATACAGAATAATGTGCCCCACATAGCCCTCCATACAGAATAATGGGCCCCACATAGTCCTCCATACAGAATAATGGGCCCCACATAGTCCTCCATACAGAATAATGGGCCCCACATAGTCCTCTATACAGAATAATGGTCCCCACATAGTCCTCCATACAGAATAATGGGCCCCACATAGTCCTCTATACAGAATAATGGTCCCCACATAGCCCTCCATACAGAATAATGTGCCCCACATAGGCCTCCATACAGAATAATGGGCCCCACATAGCCCTCCATACAGAATAATGGGCCCCACATAGCCCTCCATACAGAATAATGTGCCCCACATAGGCCTCCATACAGAATAATGGGCCCACATAGCCCTCCATACAGAATAATGGGCCCACATAGCCCTCCATACAGAATAATGGGCCCACATAGTCCTCCATACAGAATAATGGGCCCCACATAGTCCTCCATACAGAATAATGGATCCCACATAGTCCTCCATACAGAATAATGGGCCCCACATAGTCCTCCATACAGAATAATGTGCCCCACATAGTCCTCCATACAGAATAATGTGCCCCACATAGTCCTCCATACAGAATAATGGATCCCACATAGTCCTCCATACAGAATAATGGGCCCCACATAGCCCTCCATACAGAATAATGGTCCCCACATAGTCCTCCATACAGAATAATGGGCCCCACATAGCCATCTATACAGAATAATGGGCCCCAAGTAGCCCTCCATACAGAATAATGGGCCCCACATAGCCCTCCATACAGAATAATGGGCCCCAAGTAGCCCTCCATACAGAATAATGGGCCCCACATAGCCCTCCATACAGAATAATGGGCCCCACATAGTCCTCCATACAGAATAATGGGCCCCACATAGCCCTCCATACAGAATAATGGGCCCCACATAGCCCTCCATACAGAATAATGGGCCCCACATAGCCCTCCATACAGAATAATGGGCCCCACATAGCCCTCCATACAGAATAATGGGCCCCACATAGTCCTCCATTCAGAATAATGGGCTCCAAGTAGCCCTCCATACAGAATAATGGGCCCCACGTAGCCCTCCATACAGAATAATGGGCCCCACATAGCCCTCCATACAGAATAATGGGCCCCACATAGCCCACCATACAGAATAATGGGCCCCACATAGCCATCTATACAGAATAATGGGCCCCAAGTAGCCCTCCATACAGAATAATGGGCCCCACATAGCCCTCTATACAGAGTAATGGGCCCCAAGTAGCCCTCCATACAAAATAATGGGCCCCACATAGCCCTCCATACAGAATAATGGGCCCCACATAGCCCTCTATACAGAATAATGGGCCCCAAGTAGCCCTCCATACAGAATAATGGGCCCCACATAGCCCTCCATACAGAATAATGGGCCCCACATAGTCCTCCATACAGAATAATGGGCCCCACATAGCCCTCCATACAGAATAATGTGCCCCACATAGCCCTCCATACAGAATAATGGGCCCCACATAGTCCTCCATTCAGAATAATGGGCTCCAAGTAGCCCTCCATACAGAATAATGGGCCCCACGTAGCCCTCCATACAGAATAATGGGCCCCACATAGCCCTCCATACAGAATAATGGGCCCCACATAGCCCACCATACAGAATAATGGGCCCCACATAGCCATCTATACAGAATAATGGGCCCCAAGTAGCCCTCCATACAGAATAATGGGCCCCACATAGCCCTCTATACAGAGTAATGGGCCCCAAGTAGCCCTCCATACAAAATAATGGGCCCCACATAGCCCTCCATACAGAATAATGGGCCCCACATAGCCCTCTATACAGAATAATGGGCCCCAAGTAGCCCTCCATACAGAATAATGGGCCCCACATAGCCCTCCATACAGAATAATGGGCCCCACATAGTCCTCCATACAGAATAATGGGCCCCACATAGCCCTCCATACAGAATAATGTGCCCCACATAGGCCTCCATACAGAATAATGGGCCCCACATAGCCCTCCATACAGAATAATGGGCCCCATATAGCCCTCCATTACTGCAAGTGTCTCTCCCAGTAATATAGGCTGGATGGGAGCTGCATGGATTAGGCAGCATGTATCAGATGTCAGATTCCTTTTAAGATTGTTCTCTAATTAGAATGTCTCTCCCAGTAATATAGCCTGGATGTGAGTTGCAAGGATTGTGCAGCATGTATCAGATGCCAGGCTCCTTTTAAGATTGTTATCCTATTGGAGTGTTTCTCCCAGTAATATAGGCTGAATGTGAGCTGCATGGATTGGGCATCATTGATCAGATGTCTGGTTCCTTTTAAGATTGTTCTCTTGTTGGATTGTCTCACCCAATAATATAGGCTGTATGGGAGCTGTATGGATTGGACAGCATGCATCAGAGGTCAGGTTCCTGTTAAAATTGTTCTCTTATTGTAGTGTCTCCCAGTAATATAGGCTGTATATGAGCTGCATGGATTGGGCAGCATGTATCAGATGTCAGGCTCCTTTTAAGATTGTTATCCTATTGGAGTGTTTCTCAGTAATATAGGCTGGATATGAGCTCCATGGATTGGGCAGCATGTTTCAGAAGTCAGGTTACTTTTAAGATTGTTCTCTTTTTGGAGTTTCTCTCCCAGTAATATAGGCTAGATGTAAGCTGCATGGATTGGGCAGCATGTATCAAATGTCAAATTCCTGTTAAGATTGTTCTCTTATTGGAGTGTCTCTCCCAGTAATATAGGCTGGATATGAGCTGCATGGATTGTGCAGCATGTATCAGATTTCAGGCTCCTTTTAAGATTGTTATCCTATTGGAGTGTTTCTCTCAGTAATATAGGCTGAATGTGAGCTGCATGGATTGGGCAGCATGTATCAAATGTCAGATTCCTGTTAAGATTGTTCTCTTATTATTATTATTTATTATTATAGCGCCATCAATTCCATGGCGCTTTACATGTGAAAGGGGTGTACATAATAGGGCAAGTACAATATTCATAAACAATACAAGACACAGACAGGTACAGGAGGAGAGAGGTCCCTGCCCGCGAGGGCTCACAGTCTACAAGGGATAGGTGAGGATACAGTAGGTGAGGGTAGAGCTGACAGTGCGGCGCTGTATCAGACTGAGGGTTACGGCAGGTTGTAGGCCTGTCGGAAGAGGTGGGTCTTCAGGTTCCTGGTCCAGGTTATTGGAGTGTTTCTCCCAGTAATATAGGTTGGTTGTGAGCTGCATGGATTGGGCAGCATGTATCAAATGTCATATTCATGTTAGGATTGTTCTCTTATTGGAGTGCCTGTCCCAGTAATATAGGCTGGATGTGAGCTGCATGGATTGGGCAGCATGTTTCAAGTGTCAGATTCCTAATAAGTGATAAGATTGTTCTCTTATTGGCGTGCCTGTCCCAGTAATATATACAAAATGGATACAGCCGCACACTAAATGCCATCAATGTATAAGGGAACTCTGGTACTGCATTACTGCTATATGAAAAAATGAGATTTTTAGTTTATGAATTGGCCAATGCATGTAAGCCTGGAAACCAACGGCAAGGTAAATCTCAATATTCCGGGTACCTAACTAAAATGCCACTATCTAGGTTAAAAACATCCTTGTCTGGGCAGCTAGACTAAAAAAAAAAAATCTAACTTGAAATGCCACTATGTGGACTAACCTACATGCATTGGCCAATTCATAAACTAAAAATCTCATTTTTTCATATAGCAGTAATGCAGTACCAGAGTTCCCTTATACATTGATGGCATTTAGTGTGCGGCTGTATCCATTTTGTATTTGCTAGGTTTTTTCAGCTGGCACCTATACACACTTGTAGGATGTGCGGGTCAGTTTTTTGAAATATTTGTCCCAGTAATATAGGCTGGAGGTGAGCTGCATGGATTGGGCAGCATGTATCAAATGTCAGATTCTTGTTAAGATTGTTCTCTTATTGGAGTGTCTCTCTCAGTAATATAGGCTGAATGTGAGCTGCATGGATTGGGCACCATGTATCAGATGTCATGTTGCTTTTTAGATTGTTCTTGTTTTGGAGTGTCTCTCCCAGTAATATAGGCTGAATGTGAGCTGCATGGATTGGGCAGCATGTATCAGATATCATGTTGTGTTTTAGATTGTTCTTGTTTTGGAGTGTCTCTCCCAGTAATATAGGTTGAATGTGAGCTGCATGGATTGGGCACCATGTATCAGATATCATGTTGCTTTTTAGATTGTTCTTGTTTTGGAGTGTCTCTCCCAGTAATGTAGGCTGAATGTGAGCTGCATGGATTGAGTAGCATGTATCAGAATGCTTCCATAGGGTTAAGTGCAGTGCAAACTTTTTACACTGTTGTGCAATCCTGCATTTCTCCTGCGGAGGAGCTACAGGGAAATGTAACACTTACTGCCAGGTTCCATTATGATGCACAAATTGTAGGTTTTGGTGTATTTTTGGCGTTTTATGGTGATATATAAATAAGGCCTTTTTGCTTTGTGAATGGGATTTTTATGTGACCTGACATTTATTATCGCCGTTTGTGTTCTAGAAATACATTGTAAAAAAAAAAAGTCACTTATCAAACTCAGGTTTCCAGCACAATAAATGTTTCCTATAAACACTCTGTTTTCCTGGCAGGGTGAGCGCTCTGATGTACGCAGTCCTCTATTCATTACCCGAGGTCTTATGATAATGCATATGTTCTTGTTATCAAGATGAAATTTGATCCCAATGTTCTGCAAACGCAAATAAATCACTTGACCTTCAGGCTGCTTTTTAGAGCCACTTAATACCAGACAGCAGAAACAATAGTTTATGGGTTTGGCAAGGTGCATTCTTTTAAACAATGGAGACTATAACAAATAGATGTTGGTTTAATGTATATATTTATAAGCCATTGTTGTACGTTTATTTATAAAAAAAAAAAAAAAAGCGAGACTTCTTTGGAATTGTAAAAGGTTTCATTAAAGAAGGCAAAAAACTGCAAGAAATTAAAGCAGTTTTCCTTTTTTATATGTCGTGTTTTTTTTTACCATTTAATGTACTTTTCAGTAAATTGCTTTTAATGTTAGTTGATAGTATGGTATAGCAATGAGATAAACTGACAATGCTCATACTTGACAATGTGCTGGCAAGCACTTCAGCAGCACTTCTTGCACACAGACAGTATTTCTTGATCTCTTCACAGTAAAGCACAACATACAATAGTGCTTGTCACAATCACTTCTCATGATCAACTCTATTGGCAGCAATAATCTACCGTAGCTATTTCTAGCATTTCATGGACCCGAGGAAGCGTATTCATACGCGAAACGCCTGTCGTCTGTGAGGGGGCCTGCTGACAGCTCTACTCCTGCCGCTTTTACTGCACCTTTTCTAATAAAGAATCTACTGGATTTTGGTGAGTGCCGTCCTCTTTCTGACATGGACTCTATTATTTCTAGCATCTTCCACACTTGGCAGCTTAGTCAATAAATGATCACATAGTCGTATCTGGCTGCCTCTGATGTGATCATTCTCAAGTCTCATTAAGACATAAGTATGGCTGCTTTTTTCTGTGATGTTTTTTGGGTTTGATGTCCTTTTTCAATAAATTGTGTTTTATTTTAGTAGACAGCACAGTACAGCAATAAGCTACACTGACAACACTTTGCTGATACTTGGAGTAGTCTGCTGGCAAAAACTTCAGCAGCACTTCCATCCCTCATACACTATCTCTTAGTTTCTTTACAGTGAAGTATAGCACACACCAGTGCTGGTAAATGCCTCTTCTCATGGTCACCTGTTTTGGCAGCATTCATTTTTTGTAGCTCTTTTCTGGTAACTTCCACACCCTGGCGGCCCACTCAAGAAATGACTTGGTCAGAGTTTCTCACATAGTTGTCTTTGGCTGTCTCTGATGTGAGAATTTGCTTCACTTAGACAATTTAGTTCTTACAGTGAGGAATAAACCTCTTTGCTGTGTGCCATGACAGACACCCAATACTAACTTACTATGCCTTATCATTTCGCAAAGCAGCTCAGTATTTTAACTTTTTATGCTCAGTATCTAGCCCTCCTGCTAATCAGTGTCCCCTTATTTGAGAATGTTAAAATAGGGGCATTTTTCTTCAAATGTATTGGTGCACAGAAAAAACAATCCCTCTCATCATTCGCACAGCAGTTTAGCAGATCTGTACACACAGGGGGCATGGGCAAACACCCAATGCTAACTTACCATGACTTATTATTTCACTCAGCATCTCAGTATGTTAACTTTTTATGCTCAGTAGCTAGCCCTCCTGCTAATCAGTGTCCCTCTGTTTGAGAATGTTATACTTGGGGAATTTTTCTTCCAAAATGTATTGGTGAACATAAAAATCAATCCCTCACATCATGCACACAGCTCTTTACCAGATCGATACACACAAGGGGCATGGACAGACACCCAATGCTAACTTACCATGACTTATCATTTCACAAAGCAGCTCAGTATGTTAACTTTTTATGCCCAGTATCTAGCCCTCCTGCTAATCAGTGTCCCTCTGAGAATGTTAAACTCGGGGCATTTTTTTCTTCAAAATATATTGGTGCACACAAAGCCAGTCCCTCACATTATGCACACAGCACTTTACCAGATCTGTACACACAAGGGGTATGAGCAGCCACCCAATACTAACTTACTATGCCTTATCATTTCACAAAGCAGCTCAGTATGTTAACTTTTTATGCTCAGTATCTAGCCCTCCTGCTAATCAGTGTCTCCCTGTTTAAGAATGTTAAACTTGAGATATTATTCTTCAAAATGTATTGGTGCACATGAAACCAACCCATCACATCATGCACACAGCTCTTTACAAGATCTGTACACAAAGGGGGCATGGACAGACACCCAATGCTAACTTACCATGCTTTATCATTTCACAGCAGATCAGTATGTTAACTTTTTTTGCTCAGTATCTAGCCCTCCTGCTAATCAGTGTCCTGTTATTTGATAATGTTAAACTAGGGGCATTTTTCTTCAAAATGTATTGATGCACATGAAACCAATCCCTCACATCATGCACACAGCACTTTACGAGATCTGTACACACAGTGGGCATGAGCAGACACCCAATACTAACTTCCCATGACTTATCATTTCACAAAGCAGCTCAGTATGTTAACTTTTATGCTCAGTATCTAGCCCTCCTGCTAATCAGTGTCCCTCTGTTTAAGAATGTTAAACTTGAGATATTATTCTTCAAAATGTATTGGTGCACATGAAACCAATCCCTCACATCATGCACACAGCACTTTACGAGATCTGTACACACAGGAGGCATGAACAGACACCCAATGCAAACTAACCCTAACTTATCATTTCACACAGCAGCTCAGTATGTTAACTTTTTATGTTCAGTAGCTAGCCCTCCTGCCAATCAGTGTCCCCCATCTGAGAATGTTAAACTAGGGGCATTGTTCCTTAAAAATGTATTGGTGCACAAAAAAACAATTCCTCACATCATGCACACAGCACTTTACCAGGTCTGTCACATAGTTGTTGCAGACTACATATAACCACATGACATCATATAATACAAAAACAATGCATTACATAAAACAGCACATAATATTAACATGGCATTAGCACAGATCTGTGCAGTTCAACAGGAAACAATGGGGGTTCAGATAGTCACAAGCTGTGAAATTTGTAAAAGGGTGACACCTCCATTCAGCCAATCAGTGAGTTTATGGCTTTGAGTGACTCATATCGTCTACTATGGCTTGATGTGATGTCAACACTGCAGACATTAACTGACATTGGGAACACTGGTGAAGACTTGTTGCTGGACCTGGGGAGAGTAAGTGAACCACAAACTTCAGTTGGGGAAAAGGGTTCCCCAAAATGGAAAATCCCTTTAAATGAAATTTGATATGGTTGTTCCCAAAAATTAGCGCCAACGCTGTTCATGGGCTGTTTGTCATAGTAGATCAGACTCATTCATTTAAATTGAGGCAATACCCGATACAATCCATGGACAGGATTGAGAAATAGACGACCCTTTTTTGAAATGTCAAGCTCCGTTACCACCGCGGAGTCCATTTTACAACCTAAAAGACATTAATTAGTGCGAATAAAAACCGTTTGAACTCTCTCATTCTCATTCACGCTCAGTTGTTAAATCCTGGAAGGCCGGAGAGATGCAACTGTTGAGAATTCTACCTTTCTCAAAGTGTCTGCTTTCCCGGAGACTTATGTTCGCATTCATCAAAAGAACCATTCTTTTAATAGAGGAGAGATTTCAAAAAGGACGTGACAGTTGTTTTTGTCAGCGGTTTTCTAGAACAGACTGTGTTCTAATTGTCTGAAGTCGAGAAATCTGTCTTAAAACAACTATTAACATATGGAGATCTTGGCTGAGCACACAGAACGCAATGAGAGACATTTTCCTTCCGCCTCAAACGGGGGCCCGTAACTAATAGCAGCGTGTTAGAGATGTCTGGGACTGTGAGGTAGACATACTGGATTCATACAGAGTGCAGTCACCCCCGACCATGGTGCTTCAAAGGGCCCAAAGCCCACTAGGCCTCATATAAAGACCCCAGTAGATAAAAAGCACATGGAGAAACCTATATAGTGGTGCAACGCAAATATACAATTTCCCTATTTTAGTGTATTGTGAAGTTCACAGCCGGCATAGGGGCAGCGAGCGGAATTACTAGACCCACTGGACCACAGGGGGGACCCAGGCTTACCCTTTAGTGGGAGGGGCTTAACTAAGCACTTACCGCGAGGCAGGCACCAGGTACCACTCCCAGGGCAGTCCCAGGGACTGTGGCAGCTGACCCCAGTACAGGTAATGGACTCAAGTATAGGCACAGGTGCAGGCAGGTACAGTCAGGATAACTGAGGCGGACAGGCAGTTGGCTACGAACAGATATGGTGGTCATAACAGGGACAGATAGGTATGGGAAGGTAGGTAAAGGTGATGGACACAGAGATAAGAGGACAGAAGCTCAGGACCTGACAACTAAATGGTAGACTGGTATACAGACTAACTAAAGGCATTGTGCAGGCACCCCTCCTAATGGGAGGGTGCCTTAAATGCATAGTGCCGCTCAGCCATAGGCTGAGAGGCATTTCCTGGAAATAGTGTGCCGACTCATTAAGTGGAGGACCGGTGCATACTAAGCACGTTAGTGAGGATCCTGTGCCGCATGCATAGGCCCCGGGAAGAGGAGAGGACAGCAGCACAAATGGACGACCGGGGAGGATGCGACCCGGCTGGGGCGGTGAGTAAGGCCCCTTTCACAAAACAGAGCACACGCTAATGCAGTGCGCTCCATAACAGTGAATGGCACTGTCGGGCGCTTGCGTCCGGAGCACGTTTTGCAGAGTGGGGGAGGGGCGGTCCGGACGGATGCCCCGACGGGACCTGTGGACGTAGAGAAAAACGCAATGTGAAAGGGGCCTAAGTATCCATCTGTGCGATTGCCCCAGAGCCTACTAATATGGGGGTATTTTCTGTCAGTTTAAGGACTGATGCAGAAATCTATGAAACTCGGTCCAAGCATAGACCACAATGTACATTCTGTCTATTGTTTACCTGTCATGAACTTGACATAACTCATAACCACGTGTCACACCGGAGCAATGGAATACTCGGCATGTGGCACAAGAGGAAGGGTAAACCATAGAAGTTGTAAAGGAAGGCTCTAATAATAGGGAGAGGGGTCACCACGTCACTCTCACCTGTGGCTAATCCCAGAGCTTCCTATCATCCCTAGGTGGGTCCTTCCCCCAATCACATGCCTAGGCCCTGGCTGACCCTGGACTAGCCCTGATGGTGTGTGGTCAGGTGACCACAAAAGATCTTGCAAAAATCCCATATAAAACAGTTGAAGATAATACACAAGAGCCGTTAGAAACTTAGCTGGCTGCAATCCACTGACTACACAAACACAACTAGAAGTAGCGATGGAGCGTTCCTAACAAACCCAGATGCCTCGTCACCGCCGGAGAACTAACTAACCTCAAAGATGGAATGAAGAATCCTGACTTGCCTCAGAACAAAGTCAAAGCCTCCAACATATAATGATGGTGATGTAAGAAAAAACAACACACAGATGGTAAATATAGAGTTAAGCAAAGTGAGGCCCTGCTAGCTAGATACAAAAGTATAGGATAGATTGCTGGTTGCAGCCAGTTAAAATCCTGAATAATCTGATAATCAAAAATTCCCTTAAAGACCACACGATCTTTTCTCCCATTCTCCCACTATATCAGGAACTCTTGTGCAAATACATTTAAATAGAAAATGCAAATATAATAGAAAAGATCTTAACTACAAAAACACATGGGTTACAAAAATACAAAACTCCTGATCAAACAGGGAGTAAAAACTCCCTTCCTTGCTGGGAATAAATCATCCTCCAAAAATAGTGCAGGAAGAGCACTTATTCACTTGCAAGAAACAAAAAGGGAATATTCTCAAACACTAATTTAGAAAAATACATAGATTAAGCAAAAACGCCCTTCAGTACCAAATCAGCCTTTAACCATACCCAGAATAAGAGAACAAAATACTTATCAGGCATAGCTGCAGACTCAGGATGACATGGAAACAAAACTGATGCAAAGGAACGAAAAACCGCTGTAGAAATCATTCCTGGAGAATCCAAAAAGGCGCAAAAAGGCATAACAAAAAAGTAAAGGGAAAGGCAAAAGCCTATAGGCTGGAGGACAAAATTCACATGGAGTAGAAACAATTATCACCAGCAAAAGTTAGACAGAGACTGCCTTCCTATATCCCATACAGGCTGGACTCCATAGGCTTCCTAAAACAGCAATCATCTCCAACACCTGTCTGAGCGACAGATGCAGAATCAGACTCACTACCAGTACTAGCCACTAGAGGGAGACCAGAAACACTCCCGGGAACCGCACCATCTCTGATGATATTCACAACACCCTGGCTAGTGAGAAGGCCAGCAGGACACTAGTCTTACTACGAACATAAAGACAACACGAGGAAAGGGAGGCAAATAAGGGAGACAGAGTCAACAAAAGATACTAAAATTCTTCTCAAGAGAGACATTCCACCACATCCACTGAAAAGATCACCCCAGCTTTCTCCAGAGACAGCTCCTTCACCGGTCTGCATAGAATGCACTATAGCCAGCATAGGAGAGAGAAAGGAGTGTGTTTTAGCAGAAGGGAATAGCTGAAGCTGAGATTAACTGCTACAAGTCAATCTCAGCAGAATAGAAAAGAAATCTTAACCCCTTCAACACTAAATTGAATTAAATAAGCTCCTACTCCAGATAAACAATGAGCAAGCTTTAAAGAGGATCTGTGATCAGCTAAAATGCTATGATCTTCTGATCCAAAATCCATTCCCCAGAGGTGTCAGCAAGGCGTGACAGCATATATTAGGCTATCAGGATTCGGTCAGGAAACCCATGTACAGTCCATGCATTGAAGTCCATGCTTGGACTGAGTTTCACGTACATCTACATGAGCTCTAAGGCTAGTGGCAGGAGATAAAGGCAAAGAGAAGTGACATACTGGTATTGCGGGGCACGTTACTTCATGGGCGTGACTTGTCTATATTAGGGATGTGGCTTTCTAATCATAGGAGATGTTTGACCTGCCTCCAGGGATTCTATCAAAAGTCGGCAGTGGGCAAATCTGATTAGTGATTGGTGCATATTGTGACATTTTCAAAGCACATGCATTAATGATATTGTCATGCACTGCCCAGGTCCGCACACGCGTATTACCACTACGTTGTCTGACTCTGCTCACATCGCAGTGTCCGAGAGGCAACCTGATCTCTCTTAAGTGCTCAGCTTTGCTGAGCATCGGCTGAGTTGTTTAACTGCTCCCAGCTATGCAGGAGTTAATCCTTTTTGGAGCAGTGTGCAACTCTTCTAAGAGTCCACAGCTTGTCTCTTCCTTTTCAAGGCTGGGGAGTGTAGTAGGAGACTACCAAAGATAGCTTCAGTGTTCCCGGTCTCAATGGTTATTCTGTTCATGGTGAACTACATTTGGTGTTCTGTGTGGTTTGCACGTTCCCTTGTTGTGAGTGTATTCCCTATTCGTTTCTTTATTCCCCTGTACACATATTGCCTGCCCATTGTGTTTAGATGCAGTGTATACGAGGTTTTGTTATCACTTCTTGGGGTTTTGTTACTAGGTTTCCGGCCCGCTCCCAGGGTGTGGGGGTAAGATCAGGGCTCGGACAGGAAACAGGGTCATGCTGGGGGCTCGGACCTGGCTATCATAAAGCTTACCTCCGATATAAGGGACAGCGCAGGGTCTCAAGTCTGAGGGCCAGAAAAGGTGCCCCTGTTCTGGCATTACATACCCTGTAACAGATATGTGTCACATGTGACAAAAAGGTGAGGGGTGTGCATTCAACATAATGTGTACAAACATAATCATACATATAATCATACAAACATTTCTTGCACTACACAGTGGATGCTACATGAAAAGAATGCCACTGCAACTTCAAATTTATGGGATTTATTGAAAATAGAAGAATTACACAGACGTGATTTCCAACAATCTCCAAGACATACTCAGAGTATTCATATTTATACCCTTCATGAATAAAAGTGATCTATATATAACTTTAGGTGTTTTTTACGTAAAGGCAAATGTCAGACTTTGACTGCATATTAAGTAAAAGACTCGACTTGTTAACATCTTTCAATGTTTCATTTATCCAATCTCATCAGATGTAGCGTAACCCAACTGTGAGATTTTGCAGACCTGAAGATATTTATACTTTCGTTCCTTTGTTCCAGTTTTGTATATCAGAGAGGATACAGTATATTGAGATTTTTCAAAAACGTTACTCTACTTTTACTTACTTTTTTTTAAGTGGGTGGTGCTTAGCGGGAGAGGCGGGGTTAACCATGCCCTTAGCGGGAAAGGCGGTGTTAACCATGCCTTAGCGGGAGAGGCGAGGTTAACCACGCCCCAACTGATTTACTATATCGACACCAAAAATAGTTGTAAATAATACCAGAAATCGATGACAATTTATTCCTAGCATAGAAATATGACATAATATTATTGGGATCAGACATCTGGGAACACAAAGGAAAGTACAAAGTATTCCCTCTAAATCCAAGTTGTCCATGGTTAGAAAAGCCTCTTTGTTCCTCAGATATTGCCCAATTGCCCCTGAATTTAATTCTAGGTTTTTTTTTAACCAAGTGGGCATGTTCTTCATCACTTCTCTTTGGAAGTTTCTTTTTTAAAGACCACACCCACTTGGCTAAGAAAACAAGATTTACATATTTAGAAGCGATATAACAGGCAAGTACAATTACACAAATTGTAGCAAGTCAAAAACATTACATTAATTGGAGGAGAGAAAATCATTAAATGGCATTCATCAAAAATATTCCGAAAAATGGAACAGTTGCCCAAAGCAACCAATCAGATTCCACCTCTCATTTTTCATATTCCTTTTAAAAAAATGGAAGTTCTAACTGACTTGGTTGCTATGGGCGATTGCTCCATGCTTCTAAAGCACCAGATTTTATTACTTTTTTTCCATTCCCCACCCCCAGGAACAAAAAAAAAAATATGTTATTGTTGCACTTTTCGTGTTACTTCCAGCATATTTAACAGATGTTAATAGCTTTAAAAAATTAAGTCTAAGGAATGTTGAATGCCTTCCGAAAAGTAACTGTGAAATGTTTTCATCTGCTATATTACAAGCAAGAACAAATATGCAATATGTTCCGATGTTAATATAGATGATTAATGCTCACGCTGTGAAATTCCCCTCATAAATTATATTATTGCGCGGTGAAAACAGCGATAAAACCGCGTTTAGATGGTGATATCATCACTTTATAATTAGCATTAGGAGCATTGTTACATTTCTATGGCATAACACAGCAATAATGTAGTTCTAGTGGGCTGTTATCGCGTCTACATTGGATACTCCAACATAGCTTCCATCATATTTACTGGGGAAAATAGTCGGTGAGTGGGGGGTGTCAGAAGGCAGTGGCATTGGTGCCGTTGTCAACACGTGACCAAAGCTATGTGGGAAGGAGGCTGGCTGCTCATTTTAATAAAAAAGTCAACTGTGATGCCAAACACCCAGGTGTAATGAGACGCTAAACCACTAGGAGTCGCTAGATACACTAGTGGAGGAGATCTGTGGGGTAGTCGAACAAGCCAGAGGTCAGGAACCGGGAGATCACGTCAGTAACAGCGAGAGAGAGAGAGAAGCCGAAGTCAATGTGCGAGACGAGGGTCTGTAAACGAGGAAGTCACGTCAAGTACCAGGAAGAGAGTGGAGCCGGAGTTAGGATAGGAGCCAAGGTCAATAGCCGAGACGACACGTCGGGTACACGGGAGAGGGCGGAGCCGGTGACAAGAAACAAGCCAAAGGTCAGAGAGTCAGGGAGTCAAGTCAGAGTAGGGGAGGAGACGGGACGGAGTACGAGGATCTAGGTAGCGGGACTGTCACTTACGGGAATCAGAGATGTACACTGCTAAACAGAAACTATCACTGGCAGCGGTCTGGGTGAAATAGCTGCCAGATAAAGCAGAGCAATCACCCAGAATGAGGCTTTAAAGACAAGCCACTCCCGCACCATACAGGACTAGACTGGGAATAACAAGTTCACCGGAGGAAAATATGAGGCCCAGTATAGGCTCTGCAGGAGAGCAGAGCACCACTAATCAGACTCATGACACCAACCCCCTTTTCCTTCATTTTCGACACATAGGCTGAGAAGAGGACTGGCTTAGCCGTTGTCATGAACAATCAGCCAGACCCTTGTTTTGTTTCTCCATCTCAAGTAACCCATAAAATATGAGTGTCACGCTAGGTACGGGGAAGAACCAAGCAAACGGCAAAAGGGAAGTGAAACCTTGTGTCTAGGGAACGGGGAGATGGTTACCCCTGACCAAATCTACCGCTGGTCCCTGGGGTCCATCATCACCCTAGATAGGTTACATACCTATGCGCCGAGCCGGCTAACTGACCCTAGGTATCCCTAATGCTTGACCCTAAATTTGGAATGGGTGGGATAAGCTCTTTGTCAACCCCACTAAACACTAAAGAGGATACAAGGAGGACACAGGGGGGGAAAACATGAACTACTTGTAAAAGTTCAGCAAAGTTTCAGCAGCAATTCCACAGATGAGTGCGAGCCACCTGCTTGCATCCAGAGCTTGAATTAACTGAATATCAAAAATGAGAGTATGTAAAACCAAGGGTAAATACAGAAGATTAGCAGCTGAAGGGAAGAGGAGCTCCAGTGCGTCTTAAAGGGAAAAGAATGAAAACCCAGAAGGAGAGCTACCTAGTACACTGAATACTGACAGCAGGAACAATAGAAAGTCAGGGAGCATTTTGCACAGCTAAACGCTGTGACCTTCTATTGCCGGACACTACAGTACTGTCTATCACCCATGGCAATGTGACAATGGATTGAAGATTGATGGGCCACTGCATGGATGAATATAATCTTTATTAGTGATGAGCGAGTACTAAAAAGCTCGGGTGCTCGAGGCTCGGGCCGAGCATCCCAAGATACTGGTGTACTCTGCCCGAGCACCGAGCCCAATGTTATCCTATGGGAGACCCGAGTATTTTTTTGAAATGACCCCCGGCAGCACGTAGAAACCCTAAAGATGTCACAAAAGTCTCAGAAGAGTGCTCAAATGACATGGCAACAGCATGGGGAAGACCCCTTGAAGCATTTATCACTCAAGAGTCACAGCTGTGAACAATTTTGTCCGCGTTTTACGCCATTTTTACGGACTCACCAGAAAACCTTCCAAAATGACACCAAAATGAATTTTCATGGCGGAAATGTTAAGGGCACATACCCAATAGTGAGATAGAGCTGGTGTATGTTACTTTTGGAGATTACATGAAAGATTTTACGTGAAAACATTGTGTGGCACTTCGATGTCCCTGAGAAGAGACGTACATGAAGGCCTCTTGAGTCTAATGTGCCCATTTTGAGGAAGTGGGTCTATTGTAGTATAGCCCTTCGGCAGGACAGCCAAAAATTGGGAGGCTCCACGTTGTCCCTGGATAGAGACGTGCATGAGGGCCTGTAAACCTGAAGTGTCCATTGTCAGGAAGTGGGTCTATTGTAGTATAGCCCTTAGGCAGGACAGCCAAAAATTGGGAGGCTCCACATTGTCCCTGGATAGAGACGTGCATGAGGGCCTGTGAACCTGAAGTGTCCATTGTCAGGAAGTGGGTCTATTGTAGTATAGCCCTTAGGCAGGGCAGCCAAAAATTGGGAGGCTCCACGTTGTCCCTGGATAGAGACGTGAATGAGGGCCTCAAAACATTGTTCCCATTGCAAAGGAGCGGGTCTCCTGTCGTTGTAATGTCCATTCTGAAAGAAGGGGTGAAAAAATTTACCACTGGGGGTATACCTGAAACAAAGGCCTAACTATTGTAACGGTCATCATGGTGGCGCATGAGGAGAAGGAGGAGCAGTCCAGCGATTATCCAAAGTCCAGAAGTGTGTACCCATGGGTGAGTGGAGGTACATGGCCAATTCCCGTTACAAACTTTAAATTCCGCTCTCATTTGCTGGTGGTGTGGTGAAGTCTGGCCCAATCCAACCCTTGTTCATCTTGATCAGAGTCAGCCTGTCAGCATTTTCAGTTGACAGGCGGGTGCGTTTATCTGTAATGATTCCACCTGCGGCACTAAAAACACGCTCTGACAAAACGCTAGCGGCAGGGCAGGCCAGGACTTCCAAGGCGTAGAGAGCCAATTCATGCCACGTGTCCACCTTGGATACCCAATAATTGTAAGGCACAGAGGAATGTCGGAGTACAGTTGTTCGATCTGCAAGGTACTCCTTGAGCATCTGGGCAAATTTAGGATTTCTTGTGGCACTACCCCGCACCTCAGGGGCTGTGGTACGTGAGGGGCTGAGAAAACTGTCCCACATCTTAAAGACTGTTCCCCTACCTCTGGCGGATTGGACTTGTGCCCCCTCTCGGCTGTACGCCTTGGTTGTCCACTGATTCCTGACGTATGCCACTAGCGTTATGTGAGGGGAATGCTTTGCCTACTTCCGTGACTATGGCCTTCCGGAACTGCTGCATTTTGGCTGACCTCTCCGCCTCGGGAATAAGAGACATAAAGTTCTCCTTGTAGCGTGGGTCTAACAGTGTTACCAACCAGTAATGATTGTCGGCCAAGATGTTCTTAACGCGAGGGTCACGAGACAGGCAGCTTACCATAAAGTCAGCCATGTGCGCCAGACTCTTAACTGCCAGTACTTCAGTATCCTGACCAACACGATGACTGAACATGCTGTCCTCCTCCTCCTCCTCCTCCTCCTCATCTACCCTGTCCTCTGGCCAGCCACGCTGAACCGAGGATATGACTGGTGTGCATGTCATATCCTCAATTTGGCCGGAGAGTTGCTCCATGTCTTCATCCTCCTCCTCGTCATAGTCCTCCACTGCACGTTGTGATGAGACGAGGCTGGGCTGTGTGTTATCACCCACACCCACTACTGTTTCTTGCTCCAACTCATCGCGCTCCGCCTGCAATGCATCATGTTTGTTTTTCAGCAGAGACCGTTTTAGAAGGCAGAGAAGCGGTATGGTGACGCTAATAATGGCATCATCACCACTCACCATCTTGGTGGAGTCCTCAAAGTTTTGGAGGATGGTACATAGGTCGGACATCCATCTCCACTCCTCAGGTGTTATGTGTGGAGTTTGACCCATTTCCCGACGGCTTAGGTGATGCAGGTACTCAACAACTGCCCTCTTCTGCTCACATATCCTGACCAACTTGTGCAGAGTTGAATTCCAACGCGTGGGGACATCACACACCAGTCTGTGAGCCAGAAGATGCAAACTGCGCTGAAAGCCGGCAAAGCCGGCTGAAGCAGTAGGTGACTTTCGAAAATGTGCAGACAGGCGGCGAACTTTTACCAGCAGATCAGACAGCTCTGGGTATGACTTTAGAAACCGCTGAACCACGAGGTTGAGCACATGGGCCATGCATGGAACATGTGTCAGCTGGCCTCGCCTCAAAGCCGCCACCAGGTTCCAGCCATTGTCACACACGACCTTTCCTGGCTTTAGGTTCAGAGGTGTGAGCCAGTGATCTGCCTGCTGTTTCAGAGCTGTCCACACCTCTTCTGCATTGTGGGGTTTGTCACCTATGCATATTAGCTTCAGCACAGCCTGTTGCTGCTTCGCCGAGGCAGTGCTGCAGTGCTTCCAGCTTGGGACTGGTGTGGAGGGTAAAGTGGATGAGGATGCGCAGGAGGAGGAGGAGGCTGAAGAGCATGACATTCCGGAGCTGTAGAGTGTGGGTGAAACCCTGACTGAGGTAGGGCCTGCAAACCTTGGTGTGGGAAGGACGTGTTCCGTCCCTCGCTCAGACTAGGTCCCAGCTTCCAGAATATTAACCCAGTGTGCCGTCAACGAGATGTAGCAGCCTTGCCCACAAGCACTTGTCCACGTGTCTGTGGTTAGGTGGACTTTGGGTGAAACAGCATTGTTCAGGGCACGTGTGATGTTTTGTGACACGTGGTTATGCAATGTGGGGACGGCACACCGGGAGAAATAGTGGCGGCTGGGGACCGAGTAACGTGGGACAGCTGCCGCCATCAGGTCGCGGAATACTTCTGTCTCCACCAGCCTAAAAGGCAACATTTCCAGCGCAAGCAGTCGCGAAATGTTAGCATTTAGAACTGTGGCATGTGGGGCGTTGGCAGTGTATTTGCGCCTGCGTTCAAAGGTTTGCTGAATGGATAACTGAACGCTGCGCTGGGACAAGGACGTGCTTGATGATGGTGTTATTTCTGCGTAGGCAACTGCAGGTGCAGGACCGGAGGAGGCTTGTTCGCAGGCAGCATGGACAGGGGATTGGCTCGCATGCACAACCAGCGAAGACGTAGCAGTGACATCAGCAAGCACTGCTCCTCGACTCTGTTGTACTTCCCACAAAGTCGGGTGCTTGGCTGACATGTGCCTGATCATGCTGGTGGTGGTCAGGCTGCTAGTTTTGGTACCCCTGCTGATGCTGGCACGGCAGGTGTTACAAATGGCTTTTTTAGAATCATCTGGAGCCAACTTAAAAAACTGCCAGACTCGGGAAGACCTAACATTTGTACAGGCACCTTGTGTCGTCGTGTTGTTCCGGGGAACGGTTGCCTGACTTCTGCCTGGAGCCACCACCCTGCTTCTTACTGCCTGTTGTGATGCTACGCCTCCCTCCCCCTGTGCACTGCTGTCCTCGCTCTGCATATCCTCCTGCCAGGTTGGGTCAGTTACTGGATCATCCACCACGTCGTCTTCCTCTTCCGCACCCTGCTCCTCCTCCTGACTTCCTGACAATTGTGTCTCATCATCGTCCACCCCTTGTTGAGACACGTTGCCAACTTCGTGAGAACGTGGCTGCTCAAATATTTGGGCATCTGTACATACAATCTCGTCATGGCCCACTTCAACAGGAGCTGGCGAGAGGCCAGAATGTGTGAATGGAAACGTGAACGAACAGCTCTTCCGAGTGTCCAAGTGTGGGATCAGTAATGTCCGAGGACGTGTACTCAGCCTTGTGGTAGGAAGGAGGATCAGGTTCTGAAATGTGCGGTGCAGTATCACGGCTACTGACACTTGACCGTGTGGAAGACAGAGTGTTTGTGGTGGTGCCAATCTGACTGGAAGCATTATCCGCTATCCAACTAACAACCTGTTGACACTGGTCTTGGTTCAAGAGCGGTGTACTGCTGCGGTCCCCAAGAATTTGGGACAGGACGTGCGAGCGAGTAGATGTGGCCCTTTGTTGTGGCGAAATTAGAGCTTGCACACGACCTTGGCCTCTGCCTGCACCACCATCACGTCCACTTCCTTGTTCGTTGCCAATGCCCTTGCGCATTTTGCAATCCTGTGCTGATGTGTATTCACTAGACTTGTGCGTTATATCCAAGTTTGTGCAAAACGCACACAAGTGCACCTGTACGCGGCCACCGACAGACACACACGTGCGGTTTTTAAATGCAAGCACGGACGCACTAAGAACCTAACAGGTTTTTAGGAGTGACAATTGCTGAGAAGTCTGACACTATCAGGACTGTTTTAGACTGTGTACACCAGCCCCAGATATGATGAAGGCTGGTATACGGTCACCACTAGGAATGGCTATATACCCTGCCTGCCTGCCTGTATACTGCTACAATAGTCCTGACAAGGACTCTTCTGGTCACTAGCCTGTATTCCGACCTGGCTATACCCTGCCTGTATACAGCAACAATAGTCCTGAGAAGGACTCTGCTACTGTACTCCGACCTGGCTATACCCTGCCTGCCTGTATACAACTGCAATAGTCCTGAGAAGGACTTCTGGTCACACTGTTTGCAGCCCTGCTACGGAAATAACTATAAAGGGCCGCAAAGCTTTCCCTGAAGCAGCGACCCTCTCCCTGCACTGACTGTCTGGATGGCTGTGAGCAGAGCACAGCGCGCCCGCCGATATAAAGGCTCGGTCACGCTGTGCAGGCCGGCCAATCACTGCAATTCCACAACTAACAGGGCTGTGGCATTGCAGTGGTCTGCCAGCCAATCCCTGCATGAGGGCTGGCTCTCAAAAGAGCGCCAACATGCAGAAATGAAGACCACGAGTACAGCATGAGTATCGCGAGATTACTCGGTCCCCGCCGAGTAGCCCGAGTACAGTGATACTCGTGCGAGTACCGAGTAGTAAAAGCATACTCGCTCATCACTAATCTTTATACTACAAAGTGATGATTTTAGCAACCTAGGTGTCTGCCAAAAGTACACAATACGATGTAAGCAAAAATCGCCAAATGTAAAAAGGAGCTAAAGGGCCCTGATAATTTGGGGAATGTATAATGGTGGAATATTAATTGTGTGTGAGCTGTAGAGGCATTATACTGTGTGTGGTGGGATGCACTGTGGTGGCATCATATTGTATGTTGGGCAGATGTACTGTGTGATCATCATCTCGTGTCTCTGGGGGGTTGTGTGGGAATGTACTGTTAATGCATCATATTGAGAGTGAAGAGTTGTGGGGGCATCATCCTGTGGGTGGGGTGTTGTGGGGGCAAAGGATGATGAGCGCCTCCTCACACAGCACAATGCTCATACACTGGCTGCATGGTGGAGCAGGGAGCTCTTGGCTCCCTGCTCCACCATTGTATTGTGCTGAATCTGCTTTCAAAGGGTGCAGATAAAGTGGAAACCCCCAATCTCCAGGGATAATAGGATGGTCCTGCTGGATCCTGGAGCTGAACGGTTGGGAAGTATTCAAGTGTGTTTCCATGAGGTAATTGCTGTAGCGTCACAACTGTCTTTCTGTTGCACAGGCTACTGCGTCTTCACAAGTGGATTTCCATCAGTGATGCTGCTGTGACATTATTAGTGGATTTACATTAAGTAAGTGTGACGCCCCTGGCCTATCAGGTCGTCACAGGGTATTGTGCAATCTTCCCTTCTGCACAGTATCCACCTCCTCCTTGGTTACGGGTCCCTGACCTTTGGTGTTGCCAAGAACAAGCTAATCAAAATCCTAGGAACACTCTGCACCACACCCACCAGACACACCAGTGGACAGCCTGAAGGGAATAGGGTCGCTCACTGTGGGGTTGGTTAGGGGGAGGTCAGGAGTGTCAGGAGACAGTCAGTTGAGCAGTGACTCTCGAGAGGAGAGGTCAGGTGCTGGGCTCCTTGAGACTACTAAGTGGCAGACGTTGGTCTGGGCCTGGTTGGAGCTGGACCCCGGTCACAGGGGATCGTGACAAGGGGCACGGACTGTCGAGGAGGACAGCCGGAGGCCTTGTGCCATTAGCGGGCAGAGGCCAGGGCACAATGGGGTACATGGACCCTAGGCCAGGAAGTAGCTTCAGGCATCCTGGTAATTTACCCGACGAGGACGGAGCCTTCAAGATACATTCTCCACCCGCTCCAAAATCGGGGTACTATCGCAACGAGGGGGATAGGACTTTCCCACTACATAGTCCAGAAAATCCCAAGCGTGAACCCTGAGAGCAAGCTCACCCAGTTAGCCACACTGGTGAGCGGGACCCGAATAGTTTTATGCTAAAGGAACCAGTTAGGAAGAAAAGGTGCCAAGGTAAAGGTCACAGACTAACAGGCAACACCAACGGGAACGGGATCCAGGCGTGCTCCCTCCAAGCGGCAGCGGTGTCAAGAACTTTTGTTTACCACAGTTGTCAGTTTCAGCGTTATTGGACTGAGTGAGTACATAAGTGACCCTTACCGTCCCAACGGCACATCCCCGTCACCATCACCGAGTCCCGGGGCATTCCCCTTACCCGTGGAGGGGTTAAAACACCAGGCTGCCCCCACCATCGCCACCGGGTACTTCCAACTGCAGTGGTGGTACTCCATCTTACCACGCACCACGGGTGGCATCACGAACTTTCCACATTCTCCCTTGTAAATACTTCCCCTTTTATTCCGAGTGGCCGCGTGACCTTGACCCCCGGGTCCGGAGATCCCCCGAGCCACCGCGGATCCGGACCCGACCAGCCCTGGCTGCTGATGCGGGGGTGGCACATAAGGACATGTCATCAAATTAGCAGTTGGAAATTATGATAATGTAAATATATAATACTGCAAAATGTTGCATTAGGATTCTTGCCTTTCTACGAAACTTGAGAATATCCCTTTAAATATTATGTATATTATGAGTAATATTTCTGGATTGAAATGAGGTTTATTGTACTAACAGAAAATGTGCAATCCGCATTTAAACAAAATTTGACCGGTGCAAAAGTATGGGCACCTCAACATAAAAGTAACATTAATATTTTTTTGATCCTCCTTTTGCAAAAATCACAGCCTCTAGTCGCTTCCTGTAGCTTTTAATGAGTTCCTGGATCCTGGATGAAGGTAGATTTGACCATTCCTGCTTACAAAACAATTCCAGTTCAGGTAAGTTTGGTGGTCGCCGAGCATGGACAGCACGCTTCAAATCATCCCACAGATTTTCAATGATATTCAGGTCTGGGGACTGGGATGGCCATTCAAGAATATTGTAATTGTTCCTCTGCATGAATGCCTGAGTAGATTTGGAGCGGTTTTTTAGATCATTGTCTTGCTGAAATATCCATCCCCTGCGTAACTCAATTTCGTTACTGATTCTTGCAAATTATTGTCAAGAATCTGCTGATACTGAGTTGAATCCATGCGACCCTCAACTTTAACAAGATTCCCGGTGCCGGCATTGGCCACACAGCCCCAAAGCATGATGGAACCTCCACCAAATTTTACTGTGGGTAGCAAGTGCTTTTCTTGGAATGCCATGTTTTTTTGCCTCCATGCATAACGCCTTTTTGTATGACCAAACAACTCAATCTTTGTTTCATCAGTCCACAGGACCTTCTTCTAAAATGTAACTGGCTTGTCCAAATGTGCTTTTGCATACCTCAGGCGACTCTGTTTGCGGCGTGCTTGCAGAAACGGCTTCTTTTGCATCACTCTCCCATACAGCTTCTCCTTGTGCAATGTGCGCTGTATTGTTGATCAATGCACATTGACACCATCTGCAGCAAGATGATGCTGCAGGTCTTTGGAGGTGGCCTGTGGATTGTCCTTGACTGTTCTCACCATTCTTTTTCTCTGCCTTTCTGATATTTTTCTTGGCCTGCCACTTCTGGGCGTAACAAGAACTGTACCTGTGTTCTTCCATTTCCTTACTATGTTCCTCACAGTGGAAACTGACAGTTTAAATCTCTGAGACAACTTTTTGTATCCTTTCCTTGAACAACTATGTTGAATAATCTTTGTTTTCAGATCATTTGGGAGTTGTTTTGAGGAGCCCATGATGCCACTCTTCATAGGAGATTCAAATAGGAGAACAACTTGCAAGTGGCCACCTTAAATACCTTTTCTCATGATTGGATACACCTGCCTATGAAGTTCAAAGCTCAATGAGGTTACAAAACCACTTTAGTGCTTTAGTAAGTCAGTAAAAAGTAGTTAGGAGTGTTCAAATCAAGAAATTGATAAGGGTGCCCATACTTTTGCACCGGTCAAATTTTCTGTTAGTACAATAAACCTCATTTCAATCCAGAAATATTACTCAGTCCATCAGTTATTAGATATATGAAACTGAAATAGCTTAAACCCATATTGTTATAAAGAAAAAAGGTTAACATTAATAGGGGTGCCTAAACTTTTTCATATGACTGTATGTATGTATAGTATCTATTTGAACTTTTATATGACTATGTATACAGTATAATCCTTTGCTTGTACAGGCAGTATGACAGATTTGCACTATTCCCATTATTCCCATCAACCTGTATGCATTTCCTTCTTTTATAATCCGGACATTCTATATAGAAATTCAATATATAGGATTTATTTACATTATTCCTAGCCACAATGAAGCTTACAATCTTTCTTCACTATGACAGATGCGCACTAAAGCATGGCCGTATACACTGGGGACTAATTCAGGGGAATCCTATTAAAGAGACAGTCCCAGAATAGACATTTCTGACAGGTCAATCAGACCTCCCATAGCCAATAATGCAAAATGAATGTATGCGATAATGAAATGCAACATTGTCAGCCTGGTGCGTATCTGGAGCTCCAATTTAGTAACTATTATATCAGTATGTGTGGAAAGTTTAATTTTCTTATTATTTTCAAGATCACTGCTTGCTGTCAGTGAATTCGAAGATTCTTGCCTGCACTCATCCAGGCTGAGACTAAAAACCAGTCCTGATTATCTGCTACAGGTCTCTGGTGTCAGGCAGTTTTCATCTCCTGGAAATAAATGTGTCCACAAGTCACAGGCAGCAAGAAATATCTTAACAATGGTGAGGAATTGAAACACAGAATATACAGAATATATATATGTATCTGTATATATATATATATATATATATATATATTACAGACCAAAAGTTTGGACACACCTTCCCATTCAAAGAGTTATCTTTATTTTCAGGACTCTGAAAATTGTAGATTCACATTGAAGGCATCAAAACTCTGAATTAAAACATGTGGAATGAAATACTTAACAAAAAAGTGTGAAACAACTGAAAATATGTCTTATATTCTAGGTTCTTCAAAGTAGCCGCCTTTTGCTTTGATTACTGCTTTGCACAGTCTTGGCATTCTCTTGATGAGCTTCAAGAGGTAGTCACCGGAAATGGTTTTCCAACAGTCTTGAAGGAGCTCTGAGAGATGCTGAGCACTTGTTTGCCCTTTTGCCTTCACTCTGCGGTCCAGCTCACCCCAAACCATCTCGATTGGGTTCAGGTCTGGTGACTGTGGAGACCAGGTCATCTGGCGTAGCACCTGATCACTCTCCTTCTTAGTCAAATAGCCCTTACATAGCCTGGAGGGGTGTTTGGGGTCATTGTCCTGTTGAAAAATAAATGATGGTCCAACTAAACGCAAACCAGATGGAATAGCACGCCGCTGCAAGATGCTGTGGTAGCCATGCTGGTTCTGTATGCCTTCAATTTTGAATAAATCCCCAACAGTGTCACCAGCAAAGCACCCCCACACCATCACACCTCCTCCTCCTCCTCCATGCTTCACGGTGGGAACCAGGCATGTAGAGTCCATCCATTCACCTTTTCTACAAAGACACGGTGGTTGGATCCAAAGATCTCAAATTTGGACTCATCAGACCAAAGCACATATTTCCACTGGTCTAATGTCCATTCCTTGTGTTCTTTAGCCTAAACAAGTCTCTTCTGCTTGTTCCTGTCCTTAGCAGTGGTTTCCTAGCGGCTATTTTACCATGAAGGCTGCTGCACAAAGTCTCCTCTTAATAGATGTTCTAGAAATGAGAAGGTGTGTCCAAACTTTTGGTCTGTACTGTATATATAGTGGGAAAAATAAGTATTAAACACATCATCAATTTTCAAAGTAAATATATTTCTGAGGGTGCTATCAACATGAATTTCTCACCAGATGTCAGTGACAACCCATCCAATCCACACAGGCAAAGAAATCAAACCATAGATGTCCAAAAATTAAAATTATGTGTGGTAATGAGAATGGCACAGGGAAAAAGTATTGAACACATGAAGAAAGAGAGGTGAAGAAAGCCATGACACCAGCTGAAGTCTATCAGTAATTAGAAAGCAATCCTGCCACTTGGTGAAAAATAATATCAGTTAGTTCAACTGATGGCCTATAAAAAGCTGTCTCATTACCAAGGTGCCACACAAGAAACATCTCATGATGGGTAAAACCAGTGAGCTATCTCAAGACCTTCAGAACTTTATTATTGCAAAGCATACTGATGGCATTGGTTACAGAAAAATTTCTAAACTACTGAAGATCCGAGTGAGGAATGTTGGGGTCATAATCCAGAAGTGGAAACATCATTTCATCATAAACCGACCATGACCAGGTGCTTCCCGCATGATTTCAGACTGGAATGAAAAGAGTTATCAGAAGAGTTGTCCAAGAGCCAAGAACATCTGTGGAGATCTACAGAAAGACCTGGAAACAGTGGGTACAATTGTTTAAAAAAAAAAAAAAGTAATGCACTCCCCCTCCATGGCCTGAATGCGCGCTCCTGTATGCACGCTCACCACGTAGGACTCCACTGCTGAACAAAAAGCAGGTTCAAGCGCGTTTAACGTTTGCTCAACAATATACAAGTATGAAATACTGGGAGAATATAGTCTGGTCAGTTGAGTCCAAAATTGAACTCTTTGGATGCCATAATACACACCATGTTTGGAGGTCAAAGGCGGAACCACACAGAAGGTGAAGTGGATGAGAGGTAGGTGAGCTGTACATGCAGCGCATGAGCAAAAAACCGCCCATAGTGATGAAACTGAAGAATATGGCTGGCGTGGCCAGTGTATCAGGGTGTACTTTACCTCGAAAGCCTGAAGTTCGGACAAACTGTCTGGTATTCATTCTTCCGTACCAACCCAAAAAGGGGTGTCCTACAGAGTATGCGCTGGGGGCGCCACACTCCATCCGGAGTCCGTTGGCGACTAATGGAGATGTTTATATCCTTCTAGAAGAGCATTTCAGAGCCTCATTTTTGGTAGATAAGAGAATCTACTACTCAACTTTGGACAACCCCTTTAATAAACGTTGACTGGATCGTTGGGAATACCATTGGTTAGACCTTCATGATCGGCAGTTGGTGCCTACAACCCATTGTTAAGTGATGGTATATCCTAGCAATATGCCATGACTTTACCAACAGAAAGACCACAAATGCAAAGTTCAAACCAATACTACGGTATCGGTGAACGTTCCGGAGCAGAGAGGAACCAGTCCAGAGAAACATCTTAGCGCATTATTGTAAGACCTTCGTAATCTTAGGAGACCGCTCTTCTAATCCGAATGGCTCGAAACTTTGGCTCGGGGCTACTTCTGTGTCACCGTGATAAAAGACATGAAATAAGCCACCGCCTGATTATTCTCGCTGCCTGTCAGCGAGTCGTGCTTAATAGCGTCTCCGTAGCCCGCTTTGGCCAATTTGTTTGCAATGGCATCTTTTTCCATTGGTTTTCGGCTCAGCAGGGCCTGAAGCAATCTATGAATAACTTCCCAACAGATGCTGTTTATGAATTGAAGCAAATGGCTTCCCGGCTTCCCTTTTTTTTTTTTGCACTTGAATAATTTTCAGTTACATTACAATGAATATTTATAGTCTTATAATAGAGCATAAAATGGGGGAACAAGCAGAGCCATCCATTGCTACACGTGTGAGAGCCGCCTTAATGCATCGCGCCTCACTAGTTCTAATAATGTTCCGTTGATGGACTGAAAAACGGATGCAAATTGCAGATCAGTCATCTTCATTCACAGATTTAGCACAGGGGGTCACAGACAGGAGACTACATTACACAGCGAAGACGCAGGAACCGGCTACGGTCTCGGTGCTCTAATTTATTATCTGTGGTTCCGCGCCCGCTTCCCGACACTTTCCTGTATAGTTAATGGACATGTAAAACATGGAACTTGCGTAATGAGTGATGCTAAAGCAAAAAATGTACGTCAATTATATATAATAATATAGTATTCATATCAACTAACATTGGTAAAAAAAACAAAGTGTGACCTGTCCCCTGGATCATCCAAAAACTATTAGGAATTCCCATTTTTTGGGTAGAGTTTACATTACTTCTTCCCGGAAAATGCCCAAGATAGTTTCTAGACAATTTCGGAACTTTTGGAAGGATCCTGACTCCGAAAACCATGAAGCTCTTAAGTGCAAAAGTAACACTTGGAACTTATGCTCCCCCCAAACTACCCTATGCGTCTACCATGTGCCATAAAGGATAGCCATGTTCGACCTTTTCACTCCATTCAGACGAGGTTCTGCAGGAGTCGGACATCCAGAGGTCAGCAAGAGATCCCCTAATCTGTCAGTCATGATTTTAGCATGGCTTTGACTTTGCAAAGCCAGTGCATGTATGTTGTCAATGAGGTTAGGCCCGAAGGGAAGGGCCGCTCAGTAGTGTCTCATTCCGGAGGTCACGCTGCCATATCTTTGTGTTGTTACCTCCGGGACGCCACCAGTAGTAGTTCCTGCTCTGCAGCGTGCAACTGGTTCCTGTGAGTGTGCTCTGATCAAGTCCTGCTACGAAGTACCGTACTGCCTGATATCCGTCCCTCCTGCCTGGCCTTACCTCCATGCCCTCCTGACCCCGGTCCTGTTCCGTGTCCTCACCTCCACTCCCTCCTCTGTGCATACTTGTTCTCCCTCACCTCCGTCCCTCCTGCCTGGTCTGACCTCCATGCCCTCCTGACCCCGGTCCTGTTCCGTGTCCTCACCTCCACTCCCTCCTCTGTGCATACTTGTTCTCCCTGACCTCCGTCCCTCCTGCCTGGCCTGACCTCCATGCCCTCCTGACCCCGGTTCTGTTCTGTGTCCTCACCTCCACTCCCTCCTCTGTGCATACTTGTTCTCCCTGACCTCCGTCCCTCCTACCTGGTCTGACCTCCATGCCCTCCTGACCCCGGTCCTGTTCCGTGTCCTCACCTCCACTCCCTCCTCTGTGCATACTTGTTCTCCCTGACCTCCGTCCCTCCTACCTGGTCTGACCTCCATGCCCTCCTGACCCCGGTCCTGTTCCGTGTCCTCTCCTCCACTCCCTCCTCTGTGCATACTTGTTCTCCCTGACCTCCATCCCTCCAGCTGGTCTGACCTCCATGCCCTCCTGACCCCGGTCCTGTTCCGTGTCCTCTCCTCCACTCCCTCCTCTGTGCATACTTGTTCTCCCTGACCTCCGTCCCTCCTGCCTGGCCTGACCTCCATGCCCTCCTGACCCCGGTCCTGTTCCGTGTCCTCACCTCCACTCCCTCCTCTGTGCATACTTGTTCTCCCTGACCTCCGTCCCTCCTACCTGGTCTGTAATCCCTGTCCTCTTGGTCCCGTTCTGTGCTATGACCTCTGCTCCCTCCCCTGTGTTTTCTTGTTCTCCCGGCCCCCAACCTTGGTTTTGTTCTTTGACTTTGACTTGCTTACCCCTCGGTACAAATGTGACATCCCGGTATAGACCTTGGCTGATTGACTATCCCTGCGCTTGTGTTAGTGACCTCTAGTGGGCCTCTGTCTTACTGCACTCAGGAGTTCTTCATCTACATGAGTCCCAGGGCCCCCTAGTGGTAGCTTTACACGTCTACTAATATGTTGATTTTGTAGCTGTTGCAATTTAAAGAATAAAGGACACTTTTGGGGACTTTTTTTTTACTTAAAGGGAATCTGTCAAGTAATTTTCTATGTAATAAAACAAGAGCAAAGGAGTTTTCAGTGCAATTAGAAAGTTATTTTATTATTAATAAATAGTAAGACAATACCTGTATAAAAAGGACATTTCAAGCAAGGGATTAGGGAATAAATACCAAGGTCCCATAGACAACAATTGTAAAAAAATATATATAGTCAGTAAGATGTTTTTTTTTTTTTAAAAAAAAGCCTAAAGCGTTAGGACCCAGGTAAGACACTAGTGAGAACTTATAGGTGGCAGAACCATTTACAGTGGAGATGGGCTACATATCGTATAGCAACATAATAGCATGTGTCACCACAGCCCGTATCCAGAAATAGAAAAAAACAGCCACATGTAGCGCTTACCTAATACAAAGGTGGTTCAGTGGAGCCAGACCAGAGGGGAACCTCCGATGGCCGTTTTGCGGTACGAGACCGCTTCTTCCGGGAGGAGTGAGTGAGGGTTTGTTTTTTTTTAAAAAAAAACCCATCTTACTGCCTATATTTTTTTTTTTTTACAATTGTGGTCTATGGGACCTTGGTATTTATTCCCTAATCCCTTGCTTGAAATGTCCTTTTTATACAGGTATTGTCTTACTATTTATTAATAATAAAATAACTTTCTAATTGCACTAAAAGCTCCTTTGCTCTTGTTTTATTACATGTTATTGGAGTGTGCAGTCTCGTGGCTATGCTGGAGGGTCAATTTATACCCTACACCAGTATGACCTATATGAGACCTTAAGGTATAACCATGAGGCTCCTTGTTTGGATACAAGTCATTTTCTAGTACAATACTAATATTATCTTTAAATAGGGCTTAAGGAGACCTTTCAGGATCAGTAAGTTTTATTGCTCTACATTATCCTGTTATCTTGTTGTAAGCTCCAAAGAATTCAGTGTGATATAGCAACTAGTCAATTTTGCAATTTAAAGGATAAAGGACACTTTTGGGGACTTGTTTTATTTAAAGGAAATCTGTCAGGTTATTTTCTAGTACAATACGAATGTCATCTTTAATTGGGGCTTAAGGAGACCTTTCAGGATTAGTAAGTTGTATTGCTCTACCTTATCCTGTTATCTTGTTGTAAGCTCCATAGAATTCAGTGTGATATAGTAACTAGTCAGGCATATGTAAAAAAGAAACTGCATATGCTGTGCTCTCCCCTCAATCCTCTCAGTGCTGGCATAAGTGATATTAAATCTGAACTGAATTTGTACTACTATCCCCACCCATACCCCCTCCCACCTTTCATCAGTGATTGTGATTGCACTGGGAGGTGGGTTGGGGGAGCAGTGAATATGTAAATTGTATTTACATACACTTGATTAGCCCTGCATAAAGGTACCTTCACACATAACGACTTACCTGCGATCCCAAAAACGATGCGACCTGATGGGGATCGCAGGTAAGTCGCTGGGAGGTCGCAGGTGAGATGTCACACAGTGAGATCTTACCAGCGATGCAGAACAATACAGATCGCAGTAGCGACCTGTATAACGATCTCAGCAGTCACTGTGATCCTGTTACACAGTGTCAAACACAGCGATGTGTCCTGCCCAGCAGGACATCGCCTTTGAAGAAAATGACCTGGACCATTCTGCAACGACTAGAGATCTCACAGCAGGGGCCTGATCGCTGGTAAGTGTCACACATAACGAGATCGCTAACGGGATCGCAACTGCGTCACCAAAACGGTGACTCAGCTGCGATCTCGCTAGCGATCTCGTTATGTGTGACAGTACCTTAAGACACTAAATTCTAGGAGCTTACAGAAAGATAACAGAATAAGGCAGAACAATAAAATGTATTGATTATGAAAGGTCTTCATAAGCCTTACTTAAAGAGAACATTAGTATTATACTATAAAATCACCTGACAGATTCCCATTAAATGGATGTATTTGGAGCTAAAGAATATTTTTGTCATTGGGTTTTATAATTTTTTTTAACCATTTGACTACTAGAGGCTTTTTATTTCTCTTTACATTACTGGTTGAAGGAGAAAATCTTTCTGTGAGTTCCTAATGCTTCTCTCAATAGAACATTGAACTTGTCTCCTGACACTACTTTGCCACTATTTCCTTCTGCTACATTGCTGGGCTCGATATCATGTCTCTGTGTGCCTCTAGTGATATCAAGCTCTGCTATTGAGCCACTTAGTGCCTCTGGCATACCCATCTTTACTACATTGCTGGGCTCTGCTGCATTGTCACTTTGTTCCTCCTGACATGCATAGTTCTACTATTTCACTAAGCTCTATTATATTGACACATACTCAACTCTGCTCCATGACTTCAGCGAGTGTTCTGACCTATATAACTCAGCTATATCACTGGACTCTTGTCACTGGTGTGACATGCCTTGATGTGATCTGGAGGGGATCTGGGATTAGAAAGTCACAGCGTATTATGGATCACAGATCTGCTTTAGTACCCACTGCTTGTTTACCGTGAGTTGGAGCATATTTAATTCTATCCGGTAGTGAAAGGGTTAAGGTATATTTCTATCCTGTAGTGATAGTTGTAATCTCAGCTGTAGCAGCTCCTTTGTACTATAAATATCCACTCCTCACTCCTCCCTATGCTGGCTATAGCTCATACCTATGCTGTGCACTTTGAAGGAGCCTGTCTCGTGGAGAAGCTGAGGTGTCGCTTCTGTTGCATCTGAGACATTCTTGCCGGAGAAGACGTGGACTGTTATTTGTTGTGTCTTCCACACCAGTTTGTCTTAACTTCCTCGTGTTATCTTTGTCATGATTCCTATGTGCAGAATATTCTGTATTGTTCTGCTATGCTCTTCTGCATATGTTGCTTATGGTGCAGAGCATTTTGCAGGATGAATACTCTGCTGGTTGTTCACAGCACTGGGTTCCATGCTGATTCTGGGAGGTACTCACGCAGATGTTTAGGACGCCCCCAGTCGTTCTTCCTGGTTACAGTTGTGCTGTTGGCTCCCATGGTGCTTAGTGTTCAGATCTTGGTCTCTCTACTCCAGACTGCTGTTTTCCCATCCCAGCCTGTCCTTTCCCGTTTCTGTTGTAACTTCCCGGCTTCTGATCTCGGACTTCCTCCTGACCAAGTCCCCGCCTGCTCCCTGTATTTTGTACGTACTCTCCTGGAACCTTGACCTTCGTCTTGTATCCTGACCTCATCTCTCTCTGCCCTCGTGTACTGTTGTGCCTTCCTGGTTTATAATCTCAGCCTGACTACCTCTTCATTTACTGCATGCAAGTAGTGTATAGCGCCTCCTAGTGAAGGTGATCGCAGTCTTATTGTAGTGGTGGGATTAGCGTCCTGCTAGTCTTCACTAGTCAGAGTAAGTTCAGGGCCAGCGAATGCCTAGGCACGTGACGGCGCATGGGGGAAGGACCTGTATAGGGATGTTAGGGAGTGCAGGAATCAGCCTCTGGTGAGTGTTAGGAGGTGACCCCACGCCCCTCTCACTAGCGCAAGGACATTCCATTACATTGCCGCCCATTGTCACTAGATTTGGCCCCTATAAGTTGCGGCCACCACCAGTGAGCCCTGATTTACAGCATTCCAGAATACTGTATATGAGAACCTAGGCCACTCTGTAGAATGTAAAAATCACTTTTACAATACTCACCTAGGGGGCGGATCGGTCTGATGGGTGTCGCTGATCTTGGCCCAGCGCCTCCTCCATCTTATGCGATCTCCATCCTGCACAGCCCCGTGTACAGAGAGGTCTCCATTGCGGTCCAGCGCATGCGCACTTTGATCTGCCCGGCTGAGAGCAGAGCAAACTACTTTAATGCGCAGGCGCAAGAAGAGGTCAAAGAGGGTCTGCGCATGCGCACTACAATACTTTGATCTACCTTCGGCAGGGCAGATCACAGTGTGCCTGCGCAGGAGTGCAATGGAGGCCTCACTGTGAATGATGTAGGACACATCATACATGGGGCTGTTCAGGATGGAGATTGCAGAAGATGGAAGAGGCGTTGGACTGAGAGCAGCAACAACCATCGGATCGATCTGCCCCCGAGGGGAGTATTGTAAAAGTGTTTTTTTACGTTATACAGTTATATAAAGTGTTGCGGGCAGGGGCCACTGCCGCTTCTCTCGCGGGCCTGCTCGGATCCGGGTTCGCTGCTGCGGCTCACATGGTGACCGGACCCGGGCTCTCACGGCCACCCATCCTCACAACCGTCGGAAAAGGGGATATTTACAAGGGAGGTGTGGTGTCTGCGACGCCACCCGTGGGTTGCGGTGAGGGATGGTGGCACCACCGCTGCCTGGTGATGGGACACCCGGGGCTGGTGGAACGGGGCAGCTAGATGTAATCTCCTTCACGGGTAGGGAAGGTGTAGTCCTGGGGACCTGTATCGGTACACGGGAGTGATGACTGCTGGAGGTGGCACGCCGGGTTGGACCGGGGGACACTGGTGTACTCACAGTTCAGTAATTTCTCACGAGTCCAGTAGTAAACCAAGTTGCCAGTGGCCGGCTGCCTTAGGAGGGTGCATTCGGATCCCGCACCCAGATGAATGAACAGGTATCCCTTCCTCCAGCACTTTGTGTTTTTCCTAACTTCTGGACAACTTCGCATGGAACGGAGAAGTCCACTCCCGGTTCTGTATGTGTTGGGAGCTGTGGCCCGCGAAAGCTGACCCTTGGGATTTCAGTGGGTTCTAACGGACACCCTATTCTCCGCATTGGGCGTTGGGCTTCCGTTTCGCTCTATCTAGGCAGTTAATTGGGCAAAGTCTGGAACCTTACCCCCGGCTGGTTAATTGGAGAGGGGCTTGCAACCTTCCTCGCCCTAGGGTCCAGGCACCCCGACTGTGCACGGCCTCCGGACCGGATTCCCGCTGTCGGCACCGGTGGGCTACAACCCTGCCCCGGTCCACTTAAGGTTTCCCGTGACCGGATCTCCGTCACCTGTGGCCCTGTTCACTCTCTGCCACCTAGCTGGGTAGTTCAAAGGCTACAACCCCTGACTACACTTAAACTTAAACTCTCTCAGACTGAACTGAACTCAAACTTAGACTCGACTTAGACTGACGTGTTCCCGCCTCTGACACCTCAGGACCCCTAGGTGGGCGTTCACATCCGCCTGATCCCGACCACTGGGTGTGCCCCTATTATCACGAGGGGGAGGCTAGGGTTTTATGGCTGTGTGTTATGCCTAAGTGTGGGTTTGTGGTGGTGACAAGGAGGATGTGAACTGTTTGTGACTACCTGGTTTTGCCAGGGCGTCACAAAAGTATCCTAGAATGCCAAATATAAGGGCTCACTGCTGGTTGCCGCAGCGCATAGGGGCCAAATCTGGTGACAGGTTCCCTTTAAAGAATAGAACTTTTCCAAGTGGTTACATTGTGTTGCATTTCACCTTTAATTGACATTAGCGAAGTGGTCGGCTCCGACGCAGATTCCCCCCACAGTCTAATTTATTCTCCCATTTGCATGAATTTTGTACACACAGCTGCATCATGAATCGAGCGCTCTTTCTGAAGAGGATTATGGGAGCGAGCGGGATAATTGTGCCGCCTCAGTCTGTTGCTGTCATCAATTTATTAAGATGATTAACTTAAAATAACTGAACATTGCAGCATCTGTGCACATATGAAAACACATTCTTTATTTCACTCCGGCTCATTTTCAGCTCTCTGTAGGTGTTCAGAGTCAAATATTAATAGGCGATGATACAGTATACTAATATATCTGTTATGTAACATTACTGGGAACTGAACGCACCATTTTTATTTAGCTTTATACGCACCAAAAATGAAGCAAAGCAAGAAAAAAAAAAAAGGAGCACAGCAGTTTCTTACTTTTTTTCCTCGGGTAATGGTTTATTATGTTATTTTGCAGCATTTGAAATGGAACATTTTCGGTGTCAGATTAAAGCGTTTTATTCGGAATTGAAATTATGTGACGAGATGTTCGGCATCAGCAAACCATTCAACTAACATTTCGGCTTTGGCTGGAAGATTTTACTGTAGGATGCCTTTCCAGTTTATTCAATAATCAATACCCAAAATCACAAGAAAAGTCAACTGCAATATGCTCAATCCATTAAAAATAAGTCACAGAAGTTTGGGTATTCTGCTTTATCAGGACGATGAAATAAAACAGGACCTTTTTTAGGCTTATGGATCAGCGGTATACGTGGAGAAGGAAGAATGAGGCATATGCTGAAAAGAATACCCTGCCTACAATGGAGCATAGTGGTAGCTCGGTCATGACCACAGAGAAGCATGGTGGTGGTTGAGTGATGCTTACAGTGAAGTATGCTTGTGTCTAGGTAATGCTTACATTGAAGTATGCCGGTGGTTCAGTGATGCTTACAGTGAGATATGGAGTTGACTAAGTAATGTCTACAGTGAAGCATGGGCATGACAGGGCTTGGTCATGCCTAAAGTGTTGCATGATGGTGGCTTAGTGATGCTTGCAGTGAAACATGGTGGTGGCTTAGTGATGCCTACAGTAGTCCATGATGGTGGTTCAGTGATGCCTACAGTGAAGCACGGTGGTGGCACGGTGATGCCTACAGTGAAGCATGGCAGTGGCTAAGTAATGCTTACAGTAAAGCATGACAGTGGCTAAGTAATCTCTACAGTAAAGCACAGAACGGCTTGGTCATGCCTAAAGTGTTGCATAGCAGTGGCTCAGTGATGCCTGCAATGAAACATGGTGGTAGATAGGTGAAGCCTACAGTGTTCCATGATGGTGGCTCTGTGATGATTGAAATAACACGTGATGGTGGCTTGATCATGCCTACAGTGTTCTATGGTGGTGGCTCAGTGATGCCTACAGTGAATCATGGTGGGGGCTTGGTAATGCCTACATATTTCATTGTGGTGGCTCTGTCATGTCTAAAATAAAGCATGGCAGTATTCTTTGTCATACCTACAGGTTTCCATGGTGGTGGCTCAGTCATGCCTACACTGAAGCATAGCGATGGCTCAGTATAAGGCCGGTTTCAGACGTCCGTGTTTCAGGTATGTGTGACATCCATTTTTAACACGGATGCCACACGTACCCATTTTATTCTCTGGAGTTATACACACGTCTGTGTTTTCATACATACCGTGTGACCCTGTGTGGCCTCACACATACACATGGAGACATGTCCATTTTTTCTCCGGCAACACAGGCAACCACAAAGTGATGTGATCCGTGTGACATCAGTGGGACATGTACCAGAGAAAACACGGGTGTTTGAAATAAAAAGATTTTCTATATTCACCTGTATCCAGTGCTATTTTCTTCAGCTCTGCTGTCTACTGCTTCTGACACCTGCTAATAATGTTCATTAAATATCCACTGCACCTTGGACCTGGAAGCAGGAGCATCGCCAGGTACAGCATCGGGGACAGCATTGCCCGGGACAGCACCGGGGACAGCATCGGGCACAGCATCGCAGGTAACAGGTGAGTATCCAGCAAGCAGTGTGTGTGCAGTAACGTCCAGGAGGTCATCGGAGTTCCCAATGAACTCTGATGACCTCCTGGTGACACCCATGGTGGTGGTTCAGTTATGCCTACAGTGAAGCATGGCGGTGGCTCATTGCTGCCTACAGTGAAGCATGGCGGTTGCTTATTGGTACCTACAGTGCAGCATGGCGGTGGCTCATTGATGCCTACAGTGAAGCATGGCGGTCGCTTATTGGTACCTACAGTGCAGCACGGCGGTGGCTCATTGATGCCTACAGTGAAGCATGTGGTGGTGGTTCAGTGATGCCCATGAAGTATGTCAGCGGCTCAGGGCAATAGTGAATTGGGCTCTATTTCCAATATATAATGTCAATCAAGAATAAAAGAGTAAAACCTACCCATTCCTTCCCATTGTTGTTTCTACGTCACTGAATACAAAGTATGGTGATTTTCCTGATGATGATGGTGCTGCTCGATTGTGGTGACAGTTCTATGTCTTTATACAAGCGTAAAACAAGTAAACAATAGAATAAAAACAAAGCACGAGCCATTGAGCCTTCACTTGTCCAGGTGACTGGCTTCTGCGGCCGGATTGTTCTGGGGAGAGAGGTCTGAAATCAATGTTCTAATCTCACAGATGTCACGTCTGACGGCCTCCATGTTGGTTATATGTGCGCATCCTGAGAGTCCTGTATAATTAGACTTCAGGCGAATCCATTACACTGTCAGGACTTCATTATACGCTTCATAAACAGTTCATAGGAAAAGATGAGCGATGATTGCAATCAGAGATTCATGAGACTGGAGAGGGGCAACGCAACATTCCCGTACCCAAAATGCAAAGTATTTACACCATACCTGAAACCCACCGGATCCACAGTCCTGCAGCTCTCAATCACCCGGGACAGTTTCCTTTTTATTGTTTACTGCTCGTTGCCTAAATTACTGACCATTTCTGCAGTCTATCAGGAAAGGGTGCTGCACTTACAAGCTCATTTCAATAGATCTCGTAAGCGCTGCTCTAAAGCAGGACATTTGACGTGAAATCCTCTGATGCTGCAGCTTCGAAGAGCGCACCAATCTGTCAGTCAGGTGGGTTCTGCTTTTTGGCTGTCATTTCACACTCTGAGTTTGTGGAAGATGAGTTGTCCAGATCCTTTCATAGGGTGTTTGGCTCTGTGTGGCGGCCATTGTTTTGGTGGTTTTGTGTCTGTGGGGTAGTGTAGCCCGGAGTCATGGGGGCTCAGCCTTGCAGCATGGGTGTTGTGAGGCACCAAGTCACCTGCCCTTCTTGTTCATTGTCACTGAAGCGGTGGTGGGCACGCGGCACCTCACCTTTAAGGCCCCTTTTACATTGCGTTTTGACCAGTGTTCAGTGGTCCCATCAGGGCTTCTGTCTGACTCCCCCGCAAAACTGATTTTGTACTCATGCGCTGACAAGGCCATTGACTATAATGGTGCGGACCGAGTCCCCATGTGCTCTGCCGTGCACCATTTTCGGGCGTATACACTTACTGGAGACAGACACCCAAATGCAGTCTACTACGTCCGGGGGTCCGTCGCCGCAAAGGATATCCGTCTAAAAATGGTGCACGACAGAGAACACGGTGACTCCATCTGCACCATTATAGTCAATATTATGTCCCTGGAAAACCACTTTAAGGCTTTGTGCACATGTTGCAGAAATTTCTGCACCAAATCTGCATCTCCTAGCAGTAAAAACCCTGCAGCAAAAATGCATGTTATGGGTTTTTTTTGCACGATTTGATGCATTTGTTATGCGGCCAATACATTTTTTCATTGCTCTCATGCAGCAAAAAATGCAGAAAAAATTGACATGCTGCAGATATTTTCTGCAAGAAAAAAATCCTGAACGTGTGCGCAACATTTTAGGATTCTCATTGACTTTCTTGGCAGAAGGATTTCCTTGCATACTTGTGAAAATCTGCAAGGAAAAAAACCGCAACATGTGCACACAGCTTAAAGGAGTTATCCATTTTGTTACTTTTTTATTTATATATTTATTTATTTTTTATTTTATTTAAGTGCATGTATTTGCGGATAAATATAAATTATGGAATTCACTCTCAATAAAAAATGTTGCACCGTTCGGCTTTTTCAAACTTTGTTTCTCTGAACATTTAATTTTGCTGTTAGAATTCCTCTGATTGGAGCAAAAACAAAAAAGAATGAGTTAAAAACCACCCTTCCTGTGGACTGTCAGAATGAGCTCACTGACAGATTCTTAGTTAACTCATTTTTCAGACAGTAATAGACGAGACAACATACGGTGCAGACTTTTTACTGGGAAAATGATTCTTATCCAAAAATACATGCATTTAAGTAAAATAAATAAATAAATAAATAAATAACATTGTCTCCATAGATGCATTTAAGTAAAAATAAGAAGGTTCACAAAGCCTTTAATTGTGCATCTTGTATGATTAGCATGTAAGGGGTGCAGGGTTGCTGCTTCCATGTCAACCCAACAAGATGGGGACGGGGAAACCCTTAACTCCTTGCATGGTTTTTAATGTGATTTCTTTAGTGCACAAATTAGGGTACACAATAAAAATGGGGAGGGGTTGAAAATGAATTGGATTTTTTTTCAAAGAATGAATAATTTACAGCATTCGTAGTTCTACGCATAAAGCGTGGGTTACTTGTAAGAAGGAAATAATAGACAGAATGGCATTGCCCAGGCAATTAGTACCCTGACCTTATTAGCTAATGAGGGTCATGAAATAATCCGTAATGTTACAACGCAGATATGCGCTTTCCTCCCTTCCCAGCCTGTACGCGGCTCTCAGACTATCAAAGAGACACCGTAAGCAATTTGTGTTTGCCGAATGGGGCCAAAACACACACAATTATAAATGGCCTTTACAGCTGAGCGCTCCGCGGAATAAGTAAATGATAAATAATCCATCGGCTTCATAATAGCTCTGTAACCAGTTAATGTAGCTAAAATAATTGTTGACTAATAGGTTTACAAATGTCTCGTTCCGTCGGCTGTTCCCCGCCACAATGTCCCCATTGATATTAATATCAGGCTCACGTTAAGTCTTTATTTTGGCCACGGTGGCTTCTAATTACTCAAAGTGGCCTCTAAAATCCCAGCAGCGGTCAATGTCCGACGTTCTGGATATACACGAGCCATTCTACATAGGATGGATACTTTACACCAAGCTCGGATTCTCTCCATAAATAACTATCTGTGGTTTTAAGAAACGGAAGATTTTTCTTTTTTGCTCTTTCATATTTTTTTTCCTCCCTGAAGATTTTTCTTTTTTTTTCTTTCAATTTCTTCCATCCCTGAAGATTTTTTTTTTGCTCTTTCATTTTTTTTCCTAACCCAAACATTCTCTATTTTTTTCTTTTATTTTTTTTTCCTCCCCTGAAGGTTTTTTTTTTTTTGCTTTTTCATTTTTTTTCCCTCCCCCGAAGATTTTTCTTTTTTTTCTTTCATTTTTTTTTCCTCCCCTGAAGGTTTTTTTTTTTTTTTGCTTTTTCATTTTTTTTCCCTCCCCCGAAGATTTTTCTTTTTTTTCTTTCATTTTTTTTTCCTCCCCCGAACATTTTTCTTTTTTGCTCCTTTATTTATTTTTTCTTCCCCAAACATTTTTCTTTTTAGCTCTTCCATTTTTTTTCTCCCCTGAAGATTTTTCTTTTTTGCTCTTTCCCTTTCATTTTTTTTCCTCCCCCGAAGATTTTTCTTTTATTCTCTTTTAATTTTTTTTCCTCCCCGGAAGATTTTTCTTTTTCGCTCATTGATTTTTTTTCCTCCCCCAAATATTTTTCTTTTTTGCTCTTTCATTTTTTTTTCCTCCCCCGAATATTTTTCTTTTTTGCTCTCTCATTTTATTTTCCTCCCCGAACATTTTTCTTTTTTGTCCTTTCATTTTTTTCCCTCCCACGAACATTTTTCTTTTTTGCGCTTTCATTTTTTCTTCCTCCCCCGAACATTTTTCTTTTTTGCTCTTTCATTTTTTTCTTCCTCCCCCGAAGATTTTTCTTTTTTGCTCTTTCAATTTTTTTCCTCCCCCAAATATTTTTCTTTTTTGCCCTTTCATTTTTTCTTCCTCCCCCGAACATTTTTCTTTTTTGTCCTTTCATTTTTTCCCTCCCCCGAACATTTTTCTTTTTTTGCTCTTTCATTTTTTTCTTCCTCCCCCGAAGATTTTCTTTTTTGCTCTTTCATTTTTTTTTTCCTCCCCCGAATATTTTTCTTTTTTGCTCTTTCATTTTATTTTCCTCCCTGGAGATTTTTCCTTTTCGCTCTTTCATTTTTTTCCTCCCCCCAAAGATTTTTCTCTCCTGCTCTTTCATTTTTTTTTCTCCCCCGAAGATTTTTCTTTTTTGCTCTTTCATTGTTTTGCTCCCCCAAAGATTTTTCTTTTTTGCTATTTCATTTTTTTTTCGGCCCCCTTTTTCAAAGAGGTTGGCACCCTAAAGTTACTCAATGGTGCCCTCAGCGACCTAAGTGTCCTTACCTGCACCCTAAACTATAAACCAAGTGTAACACAAAATACTAATAAACATCAAAGCAGTGCACACAGGAAAAGGGTGAGACACAGGGCTAAAGACGTGTTCACACAGTAGTACATGGAAGATGGAAGAAACTGAAAGAAAAAATTTACGGGAAGGGTACCCCCCCAAATTCCAAATTAAATAGAATGAGAGAATGGAAAAGTAAATTGATAACTTAGCAAGATAATCCTGAACTGAAGAGCTGGGACTCCAAACATCCATCCACCTTGGAATATAGCCAGCAGTAAGTCATGTGAATGGTAAGAATAAATTGCCCCTCCTAAGATACGATAGGACAAACAAAACAAGGAAGGGAACACACCTGAGTGGAAATACAACAGAAAGGCAAAGGAAAGACAAGAGAACTAGCAGCAATACAAATCATGCTGTGGTCCATCAGAGAGGGAAAATGACTACACATCCAAAGGACACCGGATTGAACCATGGTGTACAGCGGGGGACATGGAGCAGTAGTTGCAAGGGAGGGATTCCATCCGGTAGGTGTCCTGGCCCCACTTCACAGGAAAAGTGTTGTGGTCCTGGCTGGCTGTGTGGATAGGTGTGGTGTTTTACATACCTTTCAGGAGGCCACAGGACTGGATAATGGAGGCAACGGAGATGGAGGCTGGCAGTTCTTATTAACCTTGAATTGTAAAGTGCTGCAGAATATGTTGGAGCTATAGAAAAAAAGATCATTTTTATTAAAGTTTTCTACTTACCAGTCTTTGGATGACAATTATACATAAGATGTAGCGAGTCCACTTATTGGACATTTCTTTTACACAAAGTACTATTAAACACATTTCTTCCAAGTTCACCTCATTTGTTACTGTTCTGGTTGTTCCCAGACCTTCTGCCACCCCCGAGCTTAGCATAACAAAACGGCACAAGAAAGTCATTCTAGATGGTGACATTACCTTGTAGACACTATACATCATTATACTGCATTGCTTAAGCCTAAAACACATACCTGGGGCCTCACAGGCCTGCTAGGTTACTTGTTTTCTATGGTTGATTTCTATGGTTGCGCATTCTAGGGTTAACCAATATTGCTACATCTATACATTACACTATATCTTATGCATTCCTATACATTACATTACTTTCCTATATAATATTACTTTATATCTTCTCACACACATATATATTTAAAAACACTTTTGGTGTCTTCAGGAGCAGGAATTTGAGCACCTATTACATTCCTCCCCTCTTGAACATGGTCATCCTCAACCATGTCTGGATCTGCAAGACACTAAACACCAGGCATGCATAAATACTTAAAACAACACTCTCCATTCCAGAAGCTGAAAAGGGGTCCTCCCCTCTTTCGCATCAGTTTGACCCCTTGTCCCACTGGCTTGGGATGCTGGAACCATTGTACAAGTATTTTCAAAGAAATAGGCAGTAGGCCCATAGTCCAGCTCTCCCATCTAGCAAAAAGTGAGGTCGTTCAACATTTCATAAGAGGGCAAACGTCCCAAGGGCTCGCACATTACAGTCATTCCTTGTAAAAGGAGCAAAATCTTAAACGGACCTGGTCGGCACATCAAGTCATCCATTTCCTCTCCTCCCCTTCCCCTCAACAACAGTTCACCTGTCCTCTGCCTGAGTAGAGTGACAGGCTTCGACTCTACCCTTTCCCAACATTGGCCCTTGGGGCAAAGTCTATGGAGGCAGAGTTCGGAGTGGGCCAGGCAGAGCCCATATTAGGGGCTGGTTGCGTATATGGTCCAATAGGGACAGAGGCTGGAAGGGCAAAGTCCTCGCTGAAGGGTATAGAACCCACTCACACCACACAGTCCCATAATCCAGCAGGGGGGTAAACAATTGGGGAAAACCAAACCTTCAGCCATCTATGGCCAACAAAGGAGTCCCGTTTCTTGCTGGGTCTTCTTACCCCCAGCCCACAGGAACGCAAAACTGTTCCTTTTTTCAGTGCAATGCTATGCACCCCAATTTGGGATGTATTCCATCTGCCTAGATTTTGGCAGTTGGTGACTGTTCACATTGTCATCAGGCCCTGTCCACAGGCTATTTACTTCATGCAGCATTTGCTTGGACCTGTCCCGCCCACAGCCATGACTCAGTCATGGGTACGGGATTGAAATAGACCAGGTGAGTGCTGCTAAGAGCAGTTCTACTATTCATATGTGAGGCCGTATGGCACATTTTATAAAAATATTTTAGTGTAGGACTGCTTCAAATGAGATTTGCCGTGACGTGGCGGGGTAGCTCAAGAAATTGCAATTTTTTGCCAAAAATCTCAAAATTTTTATAATAAGTACAGTTTGGAATTTTTAGTGCTGTAGTGCACATCTACTGCTGGCTCTTAGTTTTTTTCTTTATCTACTGTATATAGAGGTGTTATCAGTCTTTGTACAGGAGGAGGAGGAGGCGAGCTGTGACATCACCTATTGTGAATGGTGGATTCTGTGTTATCTACTATATAGAGGTGTTATCAGTCTTTGTACAGGAGGAGGAGGTGAGCTGTGACATCACCTATTGTGAATAGTGGATTCTGAGTTATCTACTGTATATAGAGGTGTTATCAGTCTTTGTACAGGAGGAGGAGGAGGTGAGCTGTGACATCACCTATTGTGAATAGTGGATTCTGAGTTATCTACTGTATATAGAGGTGTTATCAGTCATTGTACAGGAGGAGGTGAGCTGTAACATTACCTATTGTGAATAGTGGATCCTGTGTTAGTATATAGAGGTGTTATCAGTCATTGTACAGAAGGAGGAGAAGGTGAGCTGTAACATTACCTATTGTGAATGGTGGATCCTGTGTTATCTACTATATAGAGGTGTTATCAGTCATTGTACAGGAGGAGGTGAGCTGTAACATCACCTGTAGTGAATAGTGGATTCTGTTATATACTGTATATAGAGGTGTTATCAGTAATTCTATCAACCATTCACCTATTGTGAATGGTTGCTCTTATGTTAACTACAGTATATTACTTTTCATTGCCTGTGATGATAATTGGACTGCTGAAATGCCATCTGAACATAACAATAACTCCTAGTTTTTTCAGATCTGTTGCAAAACATGCATGAAAAGTTGCTCAAAAAACGCTTTAAGGGAATCTGTCAACAGAGTTTTGCCACGTAATCAGAGAGCAGCACAATGTAGAGGCAGAGACTTGGATACCAGTGAAGTGTCATTTACTGGGCTACTTGCTGTAGTTTTGATAAAATAATTGTTTTATCAGCCAGATATTATCACTTTCATATTAATTATCATATTCATGAGCTGCGTATAGCCACACCCACCAACAAAAACCTGCTGTCAGATTCCCAATACTTTTGTAAAAACCACCTTGTACATATGTTCACAATCTTTTGAGAACTTATTTGATCCCCCCCCCGGCCCATACCCTCGGACTTCATTAATAAGAAAGAATGACACCCGTACCCGTATAAAGATTGGCTGGTGCCCTATTAAAATGCAGCTATAAACTCACTTTTGCCAACTCTTTATCTCATGGTTAAGCTTTCACAGAACTTTAATGATTAATTAATTTGTAGACGCTAATTACTATTCGTTCATTTGAATATACCAATTATCTGCTTTCTTGCTTTGCATACCTCTGCTGAGTCGCATTTTCATGACCGGGGAACATTTGCCGCATGTGGATGTCAGAAACGTCATTTATTCCGGAATCGTTATTTGCACCTAAACTGTCGCCTGACCTATGACATACCAAAATTTTAATGTTGCATTTAGGATTGTAGCTCTTTAATGCTAAAAGGAATCTGTAACCCTCCAAATAGCATATATGGTCTTGCAGGTCTATGAGAACAACATCCATGGACACCTTTATATCTTCTATCTGTTGTTGCATTCGTGAGAATTTGTGTTTTCATTGTGGGTTTTTCTCATTGTGTTTTCATTGTGTTTTTTTTGTGTTTTCATTTAGAAGCAAATGAGTCATTAAGTGCTCTGGGCGGTACAGAGCACTTCCCGAACCCTTGCCTCATGAGGTGGTTTACCCAACCAGCATCAGCCTCTTTAGTTTGCCCAGTGTCAGCCTGGAGCAGCAGAGTCTCTGCGGGTCACTGATCAACTACATGCAAATAAAACAGTCACAAATTTACCTATGCATCTATATAATAATATACTGGGTAGTTTGTAAAATGAGATGCTTCATTTGTCTGTACATAGGGAAACAAGTGGATTTTGCCAAATATTGATCATGGTTTTGGGGTAAGTGACATACTACCGCAAAGGGGCCCACCAGAGGATTCTCCTGTTCTCCTGTCGCCCAGTCTGAGCCTGAGTTTGATTGATATTGGCACTGTCTGTGTGACCTCAGGTTACCAGGCATGGAAATCAGACATTGAGCCGTCAATCAAGCTAAAGAATCCGGTGCTGGACAGAAAAAATGCTTTGGGAGGCAAAGGCTTGGAAAGTGCTCTGTCATGACTAGAACAGTTTGCTCCTCTTTTGCATGTGGCATAAAATGATTTCTCAGGAATGCAGCAACAGATAAAAGATATAAAGGTGTCAATGAATTTAGCTTTCAAAGACCTGCATGCCTTTTTATTTTTATTACCTTTAAACCAAAATGACATCTATCAGCAGGTAGTTGTCTCTTAGTGCCCCCTCACAGTAATAATACTCCCTTAGTGTCTCCTCCCACTATGGATACTGTCACGTTGTGACTGCAGGATGGTGAGGGACAGGGGGCTCCTATCCTGTTCCTCACACTAGGGGACCCTTGGCTATCCGAATCTCCAGATTACCGCTGATGGTGGAGATGCTGGAGTCCCGTGCCTTACTATTCTCCTGACCAGAGCTAATTTGTTCCCCCCGTACAGGGAAGGAAGGGGCAGGAGTGTGATGGCAACACAGATAAAGGCAGACAGGGAAAAAACAAAACTCAGACACACTGCAAATTCACAGTTACAAGCAGCAGGAGACTAAGAAGAAAAACAAGAGAAGGAAGGCAGCAAGAAAAGGAAAACAAGGGTTAATACCGCATCTCTTTTGCATGTTGCACAAAATTATGATTTCTCAGGAACGCAGCAGCAGATAAAAGATATAAAGGTGTTGAAGAATTTAGCTTTCAAAGGCCTGCATACATTTTTATTTGTATTACCTTTAAGCCAAAATGACATCCATCAGCAGGTACAGTAGTTGTCTCTTAGTGCCCCCTCACAGTAATAATACTCCCTTAGTGTCTCCTCCCACTAAGGATACTGTCATGATGTGACAGCAGGATGGTGAGGAACAGGGGGCTCCTATACTGTTCCTCATGCTAGGGAATCCTAGGCTATCCCAACCTCCAGATTACAGCTGATGGTGGAGGTGCTGGAGTCCAGTGCCTTACTATTCTCCTGACCAGCGCTAATCTGTTCCCCCCCATCCAGAGAAGGAAGGGGCAGGAGTGTGATGGCAACACAGATAAAGGCAAACAGGGAAAAAACAAAACTCAGACACACTACAAATTCAAAGGTACAAGCAGCAAGAGACTAAGAAGAAAAACAAGAGAAGGAAGGCAGCAAGAAAAGGACAACAAGGGTTAATACCGCATCTCTTTTGCATGTTTCACAAAATGATGATTTCTCAGGAACGCAGCAACAGATAAAAGATATAAAGGGGTCAATGAATTTAGCTTTCAAAGACCTATATGACAAATATATGCCTTATTTTTATTACCTTTACGCCAAAATTACATCCTTACATACTTACTGCCCACTCACAGTCATAATATTCCTTTAGAGTCCCCTCCCACTAAGGATACTGTCATAATGTGACTGCAAGATGGTGAGGGACAGGGGCTCTTATACTGTTCCTTATGCTAGAGGACTCCAGGCTATCCCAATCTCTGGATTATTGCTGATGGTGGAGATGCCGAAGTCCCATGCCTTACTATTCTCCTGACCAGAGCTAAATTGTTCTCCCCCCATCCAGAGAAGGAAGAGGCAGGGGTGTGATGGCAACACAGATAAAGACAGATAGGGGGGAAAAACTCAGAACACTGCAAATTCACAGGTACAAGCAGCAAGAGACTAAGGAGAAAAGCAAGAGAAGGGAGGCAACAACAAAAGGATAACAAGGGTTAACACCACAAATGCTCACAACAACAAGGTGCTACAACCAGCAGTAAGTCTGGATCACAACATCTCACCAGACAAGTATAGAGAATCTATAACTGGCATTAAAAGAAATGTTCAAGCAGCATATGTAGGAGGGGAGCAAATTGCTCGGTCCTGACCAGAACACTTATCATCTCTTTTGCATGTTGCACAAAAAGATGATTTCTCAGGAATTCAGCAACAGATCAAAGATAAAAAAGGTGTCAGTGAATTTAGCTTTGAAAAAGCCTGCATTACAGATATATGCATTTTTATTTTTATTACCTTTATGCCAAAATGACATTCATCAGAAGGAAGTTGTCACTTACTACCCCCTCACAGTAATAATACTCGCTTAGTGTCCCCTCCCAGTAAGGATGCTGTCACAATGTGACTACAGGATAGCGAGTAACAGGGGGCTCCTATCCTGTCCCTTACGCTAGGGGACCCTAGGCTATCCCAACCTCTGGATTACTGCTAATTGCTTTGATGCCAGAATCCATTGCCTTACTATTCTCCTGACCAGAGCTAATCTGTTCCCGCCCCCCAATCCAGGGAAGAAAGTGGCAGGAGTGTGATGACAACACAAAGAAAAACAAACAGAGAAAAAAACAAGACTCAGACAAACGGCAAACTCACAGGAACAAACGATAAGAGACTAAAGAGAAAAGCAAGAGAAGGAAGGCAGCAAAAAAAAAAAAATGACAACAAAGGTTAACCCCACAACTGCTCACAGCAGCAAGATGCTACAACCAACAGTAGTCTGGATCAGAACACCTCACCAGACCAGTATAGAGAAGCTACTATAGTTGGCCTTAATATTGTATTATTGCATAAATGCTTTAGTGGAAATCTACCAGTTGCCTCCTTCTGCTGCAATATATGACCTTTAAGTCTCAGAAATACAGAGATGTAGAGTCTTGCATATGAGATAAGAAAATATTTTAAACAAAAATAAGACTTTGAATTTCAGACTCAGACTAGTATCTACTTAAATAAAATGGTCTAATGTAATAATAAAGTAATTAAAATCTAGAAATTTAGAAACTATTAACCCTTCTATATCAAATGAAGTGTCCAGTCATCATATGTAGGGGGAGAGCAAATTGCTCTGTCATGATCAAAACACTTAGCTTCTCTTTTGCATGTTGTATTCAATGATGATTTCTCAGTAATGCAGTAACAGATCAAAGATATAAAGGTGTCAATGAATTTTATGCCTTTTATTTTTATTACCTTTAGGGTACTTTCACACTTGCGTTGGACGGGATCCGTTGCTATCCGCAGCCTTGAGGAATTACGGTAACCGTTGCAGGAAACCGTTATATTCCTCATAGACTTCTATTAGCTATGGATAGCAACGGATGGCCTTGCATTGCATCCACCCCGCGGCACATCAGTTCTTTTGACGCTGACCGTCAGTGACTGTCGTGTAGATGGAATGCTGCATGTAGCGTTTTTCTGCACTTGGCGGAGTGTCAAAAAAACGCAACCTGCAGGATTCCGTCGGCGTCCGTTGTTTTTATCATGGACGCCTATGGTGGAGGATTCCGTTAACGCATCCGTCTTTACACAACTGCGCATGCTCAGATGTGTAAAGTCAAGGGAAAAAAAACTATAACGGACTGCGTTATTTTGTACGATCCGTAGCATCCGTTGTGCCACTATATGCAACGCATCCTTTGCATGCGTCACACAACGCAATGCTACGGATCCCGTCCAACGCAAGTGTGAAACTAGCCTTAAGCCGAAATGACAAGGTACTAAAACCAGCAGTAAGCATGGATCACAACACATCACCAAACCAGTATAGAGAACTTATAGCTGGCATTAAAGCAAGTGTCCAGCCAGCATATATAAGAGGGGAGTGAATGTGATTGGCTCCCTGACAGCATGTGATCAAAGGAGACTAACAATCAGAGATTAACTCTTGCTAGATGTGACGCCCCCGTGCCAGCAGCCGGGCTGCTCGGATCCGGATCCGCGGTGGCTCGAGGGGTCTCCGGACCCGGGGGTCGTGCAGCCAATCAAATGAAGGGGGTATTTACAGGGGATTGTGTTAGCGTTTGTGACGCCATCTGTGGTATGTGGTAATATGGAGTACCACCGCTGCAGTTGGGCTGATGGAATGGGGCAGCCAGGTGTTAGAACCCTCCACGGGTAGGGGGGATTCCCAGGGACTCTGGTGATGGTGAGGGGGAGTGCCGTTGCATGCGAAGGGGGTCACTTGCGTACTCACGCAGTCCATTAAGCTGACGCTGACAACTGGATAAACCAAAGTTCTGGATACCGCTGCCGCTGAGGGGAGCTAGTTCGGGTCCCGTCCCCAATGGTGCTGCCTGGTGATCTGTGACCTGCCTCCTGGCACTAAGTTCACTTCTCTGTTTGTCCCGGTAGTATGGAAATTGCCGGGTCCCGCTCACCACTATGGCTAAGTGTGGGAGCTTGCTCTCAAGGTTCACACTTGGGATTTTCTGAACCGTTTGTGTGGAAAGTCCTATCCCCCTCGTTGCGCTAGTACCCCGGTTTTGGAGCGAGTGTAGAGCGGATCTTGAAGGCTCCATTATCGTCGGGTAAATTGTCAGGTTGCCTGAAGCCACTCCCTGACCTAGAGTCCACATACCCCGTCGTGCCCTGGTCCCAGCCCGGTGATGGTGCAAGGCCACCAGCTGTCTTGCTCAACAGTTCCGTGCCCCTTGCCATTATCCCCTGCGACCGGGGGTCCAGCTCCTCTAGGGCCAAACCGTCTGCCACCTAGGTAACTACCTAGGAGCCCTGCTCCTGACCTCCTCTCTCCTTCACTTCCAACATTCTTCTCCCTGCTCCTGACACTCCTGACCTCCCCTAACCAACCCCCCAAGTGGGCGACCCTGTTCCACTCATGTTGTCCACTGGTGTGTCTGGTGGGTGTGGTGCAGAGTGTACCTAGGATTTTGATTAGCTGATGTAGGCAACACCATGTAGCTGGGGACCCACAACCAAGGAGGAGGCGGATATTGCACAGGAGGGCAGGTTGTGCAATACCCTGTGACGACCTGGTTGTCCAGGGGCGTCACACTAGCCTGGCTATGAACTACAAGTCTGTGGGTCGACGCCTGAGTCTCCCTGCGGTGATCACAGACATCAGAGAAGTTATTGAGCCGAGTGCTAGATTCTGTTATCTCCACAAAACCTGGCGTTGCTATTACAGTCGGCGAGGTTTGTCTACTTACATAATGCTGCCATGAACACAAAGGAAACCTTAACAGTGCCCCCTACAGAGACTCCAAATATCAATGTGAATATAGCCTTAGATACAGAAAAATACTGTTCACCTTTAGTAAATCAAGAGTTTAAAAAAAAAGTCATCCCCCGCCATCGCATCTAAGAGATAGGGCAAGAATAATAACATTTTACAAATCCAACAAAGTCATTTCCCCGCAGAACTTCGACACAGCATAAATCAAAACATAATGCCGCGGGCTGAAATGTATTGATTTCTGAAAGCAGAATGATGTTCTGCGCCGAGCAAAAAAAAAAAAATAGTGTCACGCTTATTAAGCTGCGCGGGACAATAAAACGCGTTCTTCGTTGCATGCGAAATTCCAATATATTATTCCGAAAGAAATTACAACAAGAGGCGTCTAAATGAGGAGCGTCAGACACTCGACTGCGGCGGCTAAAAATAGTGGAGTGTATTAGAAGAGGCAGACAGAGAGACGACTTATAGCGGTACGTGCGGCACAGTGTTTTATAATGTAATAAGAGACAAGCCTTGGAGATAATTCACAAGGATTTATAAGAACGAGATAAGCGCGACATAAAGGGCCACAATGGTGTGCTTCCGATGAAAGAACGTTATCCCTATTAGGTCCGTGTAGATTTTCTCCGCTACTTATCTCTGAATATAAAAATCTATAGAAGGTATTTAATGTCTTGAGTGATTTTTTTATTAATATTTGAAGGATTTTTTCACATGTAGAACACTTTTAGTCAACTCTGTACATGACGTCTTTTATCAAACTACTACCATACAATGCCCACAAAAGTGCCCAAGGGTGGCCAAACACATTAAAAAGAGTCCCAAGGATGGCGAAACACATTGGATAGAGTGCCCATAGGTGGATAAATACATTGGATAGAGTGCCCAAGAGTTGCCAAACACATTAGAAAGAGTCCCAAGGGTGGCCAAACACATTAGAAAGAGTCCCAATGGTGGCGAAACACATTGGATAGCGTGCCAAAGGTGGATAAATATTGGATAGAGTGCCCAAGGGTAGCAAACACATTAGGTAGAGTGCACAAAGGTGGATAAACACATTAAATAGAGTGCCCAAAGGTGGATAAATACATTAGATAAAGTGCCCAAGGGTGACCAAACACATTGAATAAAGTACCCAAGGGTGGCTAATCATATTAGATAGAGTGCCCATGAGTGGCCAAACACACTGGATAGAGTGCCTAAAGGTGGCCAAAGACATTGTATAGAGTACCTAAGGGTGGCCAAACACATTGGATAGAGTGCCCAAGGGTGGCCAAACACATTGGATAGAGTGCCCAATTGTTTCCAAACACATTGGACAGAGTGCCGAAGAGTGTCTAAACACATTGGATAGAGTTACATAGGGTGGCCAAACACATTGGATCGAGTGCTCAAAGGTGGATAAATACATTGGATATAGAACCCAAGGGTAGCCAAACACATTAGATAGAATGCCCATGGGGGGGCCAAACACATTGAATAAAGTGCCCACGGAAGGCTAATCATATTAGATAGAGTGGTCAAGGGTGGACAAATACATTGGATAGAGTGCCCAAAGGTGGCCAAAGACATTAGATAGAGTGCAGAAGAGTGGCCAAACACATTGGATAGAATGCTCGAGGGTGGCCAAATACATTGGATAGAGTTCCCAAGGGTGGCCAAACACATTGGATAAAGTGCCCAAGGGTGGTCAAACACATCGGATAAAGCAACCGAGAGTGGCCAAACACATTGGATTGTGTGCTCAAGGGTGGCCAAACACATTGGATCGAGTGCCCAAGGGTAGCCAAACACATTGGATAGCGCACCTAAGGGAGGCCAAACACACTGGATAGAGTCCCCAAGGGTGGTCAAACACATTGGATAGATTGCCCAAGGGTGGCCAAACACATTGGATAGAGTCCCCAAGGGTGGACAAACACATTGCATTGAGTACCCAAGGGTAGCCAAACACATTGGATAGAGTGACTGAGGGTGGCCAAACACATTGGATAGAATGCCCAAGGGAGGCCAAACACATTGGATAGAGTGCCCAAGGGTGGCCAAACACATTGGATAGAGTGCCTGAGGGTGGCCAAACACATTGGATAGAATGCCCAAGGGTGGCCAAACACATTGGATAGAGTGCCCAAGGGTGGTCAAACACATCGGATAGAGTAACCGAGAGTGGCCAAACACATTGGATTGTGTGCTCAATGGTGGCCAAACACATTGGATAGAGTGCCCAAGGGTAGCCAAACACATTGGATAGCGCACCTAAGGGAGGCCAAACACATTGGATAGAGTCCCCAAGGGTGGCCAAACACGTTCGATAGAGTCCACAAGGGTGGCCAAACACATTGGATAGATTGCCCAAGGGTGGCCAAACACATTGGATAGAGTCCCCAAGGGTGGACAAACACATTGCATTGAGAACCCAAGGGTGGCCAAACACATTGGATAGAGTGCCTGAGGGTGGCCAAACACATTTGACAGAGTGCCCAAGGGTGGCCAAACACATTGGATAGAGTGCCCAAGGGTGGCCAAACACATTGGATAGAGTGCCCAAGGGTGGCCAAACACATTGGATAGAGTGCCTGAGGGTGGCCAAACACATTAGCTGGAGTGCCAACTTTCAGCTTTGTATGATTGAATCAACTCTGCCAGCTCTGCATCAAGGCCCTGTCACACACACAGGTAAATCTGCGGCAGATCTGTGGTTGCAGTGAAATTGTGGACAATCAGTGCCAGGTTTGTGGCTGTGTACAAATGGAACAATATGTCCATGATTTCACTGCAACCACAGATCTGCCAAAGATTTATCTCTGTGTGTGACGGGGCCTTCAGACTCTGTTACAAACACAGCTCTGTATCACAGTCTACTCTGCCATCCTGCTGTCAGCTCTGCTTCTTACTCAGGGACAATATCAGCTCTTATTGCTGAGTCAACTCTATCGTATTGCTGCTCTCTGCATCAAACTCTGTGACAAACCCAGCTCTTTTTCGCTGAGTTAACTCTGATATTCTGTTACAGCTCTGCCTCCAACTCTGACAAACTCAGCTCTAATCACTAAGTTATCTCTGTCTTTCTGGTGTCCGCTCTGCATTGGACTCAGTGACAAACACAGCTCTGTATCGCTGAGTCTACTCTGCCGTCCTGGTGTCGGGTCTTCTTCTTACTCAGTGACAAACACAGCTCTGCTCCAGCAGTTTCTCATCACTGAGTCTCTTCTACTCTTGCTTGCTCCTCCTGTTGCTGTTTTATCTGGATTACGCTGCTGCACCGTTATATGTCAATTCTAAATAACATCTGCTCATCTGAACCAAGAGCTTCAGGGTCCACCTGACCAGGTGATGCATAACCTGATGATTTCAACAAACATGTCAGCTAAAGCCATGTGTCAGAAAGTGATGATAAACCATCCTTGCAGATAAAATTCCCAAAATGGAAACATAATATTCTTCAAAATAAATTGTTTGCCCTTTGCTTGGTGTCATTGAACATGTATGGCCAGTTTTATCAACTGTAATGGGCAAAAGAAGCTAAATTGTGCACTGAGACAACTTGGCCTTTCCAGCACTGAAGGAGCAGAGGTGGCAATCAGCAATACAAAAAATAATTAAAAATCCCTCCATTCTTGAGAATGAAGAGGATTTTTAATAATAGTTAAATTGCAAAATTGCTTGTTTTTGCATGCATGATTATAAAAAATAAAAATACTGGTAAAGTCCCTGGTGGCTTGGAGCAGTGAAATGGTTAATATTAAAGTCCCTTGTGGTATAGAGCAGTGAAGTGTTTAATGGTTGCTTGTAGTCTAGAGCATTGAAGTAGTTCATTGTAAAGTCCCTGGGGTCTAGGGCTGTGAAGGAGTTCCATGTTCCCCACATCTTCAGTCTCCAGCGACAGCTTCCATTAAGAAGAAGCTGAATGAGATCTTCCTCTCTGAAGGTAATGTTCTGATTTTCCTCCATCACAAATGACTAGTCATAAAAATCAATGCAGAAAGGGAGATGGAGAAGACTGTACAGAATCGGAAACTGAGAAGACTGCAGAACGGGAGACTGAGAAGACTGTGCAGAACGGGAGATGGAGAAGACTGTGCAGAAAGGGTGATGGAGAAGACTGTGCAGAATGGGAGATGGGAGAAGGCTGTGTAGAATGGGAGATGGAGAAGACTGTGTAGAACGGGAGATGGAGAAGACTGTGCAGAAAGGTGATGGAGAAAACTGTGTAAAACGGGAAATGCAGAAGACTGTGCAGAATGGGAGATGGAGAAGACTCTGCAGAATGGGAGATGGAGAAGACTGTCTAGAATGGGAGATGGAGAATACTATGCAGAATTGGAGATAGAGAAGACTGTTTAGAATGGGAGATGGAGAAGACTGTCTAGAATGGGAGATGGAGAATACTGTTCAGAATGGGGGATGGAGAAGACTGTGCAGAGTGGGCGATGGAGAAGACTGTGCAGAATGGGAAATGGAGAAGACTGTGTAGAACGGGAGATGGAAAAGACTGAAGAATAGGAGATGGAGAAGACTGGCAGAATGGGAGATGGAAAAGACTGTCTACAATGGGAGATGGAGAAGACTGTCTAGAATGGGAGATGGAGAATACTGTGCAGAATGGGAGATGGAGAAGACTGTGCAGAATGGGAGATGGAGAAGACTGTGAAGAATGGGAGATGGAGAAGACTGTGTAGAATGGGAGATGGAGAAGACTCTGCAGAATGGGAGATGGAGAAGACTGTCTAGAATGGGAGATGCAGAATACTATGCAGAATTGGAGATAGAGAAGACTGTGTAGAATGGGAGATGGAGAAGACTGTCTAGAATGGGAGATGGAGAATACTGTTCAGAATGGGGGATGGAGAAGACTGTGAAGAATGGGAGATGGAGAAGACTGTGTAGAATGGGAGATGGAGAAGACTGTGTAGAATGGGAGATGGAGAAGACTGTGTAGAATGGGAGATGGAGAAGACTGTGCACAATGGGAAATGGAGAAGACTGTGTAGAACGGGAGATGGTGAAGACTGCAGAATGGGAGATGGAGAAGACTGTATAGAATGGGAGATAGAGAAGACTGTGTAGAATGGGAGATGGAGAATACTGTGCAAAATGGGAGATGGTGAAGACTGTGTAGAATGGGAGATGGAGAAGACTCTGCAGAATGGGAGATGTAGAAGACTCTGCAGAATGAGAGATGGAGAAGACTGTCTAAAATGGGAAATGGAGAATACTGTGCAGAATGGGAAATGGAGAAGACTGTGTAGAATGGGAGATGGAGAAGACTGTGCAGAATAGGAAATGGAGAAGACTGTGTAGAATGGGAGATGGAGAAGACTGTGCAGAATGGGAGATGGAGAAGACTGTGTAGAACGGGAGATGGAGAAGACTGTGCAGAACGGGAGATGGAGAAGACTGTGCAGAATGGGAGATGGAGAAGACTGTGCAGAATAGGAAATGGAGAAGACTGTGTAGCATGGGAGATGGAGAAGACTGTGCAGAATGGGAGATGGAGAAGACTGTGCAGAATGGGAGATGGAGAAGACTGTGCAGAATGGGAGATGGAGAAGACTGTGCAGAATAGGAGATGGAGAAGACTGTGCAGAATGGGAGATGGAGAAGACTGTGCAGAATGGGAGATGGAGAAGACTGTGCAGAATGGGAGATGGAGAAGACTGTGCAGAATGGGAGATGGAGAAGACTGTGCAGAATGGGAGATGGAGAAGACTGTGCAGAATGGGAGATGGAGAAGACTGTGCAGAATGGGAGATGGAGAAGACTGCAGAATAAGAGATGGAGAAGACTGTGCAGAATAAGAGATGGAGAAGACTGTGCAGAATGGGAGATGGAGAAGACTGTGCAGAATGGGAGATGGAGAAGACTGTGCAGAATGGGAGATGGAGAAGACTGTGCAGAATGGGAGATGGAGAAGACTGTGCAGAATGGGAGATGGAGAAGACTGTGCAGAATGGGAGATGGAGAAGACTGTGCAGAATGGGAGATGGAGAAGACTGTGCAGAACGGGAGATGGAGAAGACTGTGCAGAATGGGAGATGGAGAAGACTGTGCAGAATGGGAGATGGAGAAGACTGTGCAGAACGGGAGATGGAGAAGACTGTGCAGAATGGGAAATGGAGAAGACTGTGCAGAATGGGAGATGGAGAAGACTGTGCAGAATGGGAGATGGAGAAGACTGTGCAGAATGGGAGATGGAGAAAACTGTGTAGAACGGGAGATGGAGAAAACTGTGCAGCTGTTTCATCTCAGTTTGCAGACTGCTCGGTGTGAATGAGGTCACAGCCTCTGGGATGTAATTATAGCAATGTCATGTATGAAATCTGCAACAAATAAAACATTGTACACAATTTCTTCTGATCGGCTAAAACCTGCATCATATTTGCAGTCTCAGGTGAGTACAATGTTATTGCAGTAAGTTGAAGCTTGCTAAGGGTTAAAGGCACAAACCTATTAGCGGCCTCCGCCCATGTAAGCATGTGTTTATATCGAGAGCATGAAATCCTCCTATCCTTGCCAGAGGTGAAAGAATGAATAGGTGAACATCTGACATTTCCATTACACAAGGAAATCTGCGAGCATCGTAATGATCCTGTCCGGTCCATGTGTAGTGAGATTGCTCTTCTCGGGGACTGTCTGGGTAATGTTCGGCACTGCGCAGCACTGTCAGTGGATACATCATTGGGCTGTGCAGTGTGCTGCTGCCTGTCACCGCACTGACACTGTATCTTGCAAGAACATCAGCACAAGCAAAGTGAAGGTTGTGCAGCTGCAGAATAGCCTTGCGACATGACGGCTCCTCAGAAAAAGGGTTTTCATGTCTGCACAACATGTGGCATATTCTGATAACAATAGACAGATGCAATACACAGCGATCTGCCGGGACAATAGGTGTAGTTCCTGATGTAAAATAGATTACATATTCTCAGCAGCCGGCACACATGAGGGAGACCGCTCCTTTCAGCTCACTAGCCAGATAATGCTTATGCCATATTGATAATACAAAAATCTTTGAGCTTTCATGCTTCACACTGGCATTACCATCTTTTGGCTTTTATGGTCCTACTAGCTGTAGTATCCGGCGTTGCCCGGGATAGTAGCTGTCTCTCTGTCTCTCTCCCAGTCTCTGTCTGTGAGTTGCTGTCTGTCTGTGTCTATGTCTCTATCTGTGTGTGTATCAGTCTATGGGGGGCTTTACACGTTGCGACATCGCTTTCAAAATATCGTCGGGGTCATGTCGTTAGTGACGCACATCCGGCGCCGGTAGCGACATCGCAACGTGTAAATTCTAGATGCGCCGATAAACGATCGCAAAAGCGTCGATAATCGGTGTTCTGTGTAGTGTCGGTCATTTTCATAATGTCGGCTCGACCGCAGATACGATGTTGTTTGTCTCCTTACCTGCCTCCACCGGCAATGAGGAAGGCAGAAGGTGGGTGGGATGTTATGTCCTGCTCATCTCCGCCCCTCCACTTCTATTGGCCGGCCGATTAGTGACGTCGCTGTGACGCCGATCGCACCTCCCCCTTGAAGGAGGGATTGTTCAGCAGTCACAGCGACGTCGCCGAGCAGGTATGTGCGTGTGACGCTGCCGTAGCGATAATGTTCAATAAAGCAGCAATCACCACATATCGCATGTGTGACGGGGGCGGGTGCTATCGCGCTGGACATCGCTAGCCGATGCTAGCGATGTCACAGCGTGTAAAGTACCCCTATCTGTCTCCATCTCTGTGTCTGTCTCTATGTGTCTGTCTGTCTCTCTCTTTCCCCGTCTCTCTCTTTCCCCGTCTGTCTCTCTCTTTCCTGTCTGTCACTTTCCCCCTCTGTCTTTGTCTCTTTCCCTGTCTGTCTCTTTCCCTGTTTGTCTCTTTCCCTGTTTGTCTCTTTCCCTGTCTGTCTCTTTCCCTGTCTGTCTCTTTCCCCGTCTGTCTCTTTCACCATCTGTCTTATTCCCCGTCTGTTTTTTGCCAGTCTGTCTCTTTGTCCATCTGTCTCCTTGTCCGTCTGTCTCTTTCCAGGGCTGTATCTTTCCAGGGCTGTCTTTTTCCAGGTCTGTCTCTTTCCAGGGCTGACTTTTTCCAGGGCTGACTTTTTCCACGTCTGTCTCTTTGCCCGTCTGTCTCTTTCCACGTCTGTCTCTTTGCCCGTCTGTCTCTTTCCCCATCAGTCTCTTTCCCCGGTCTGTCTCTTTCCCCATCTGTCTCTTTACCCGTCTGTCTCTTTTCCCGTCTGTCTCTTTTCCCGTCTGTCTCTTTTCCCGTCTGTCTCTTTTCCCGTCTGTCTCTTTTCCCGTCTGTCTCTTTTCCCGTCTGTCTCTTTTCCCATCTGTCTCTTTCCAGGTCTGTCTCTTTCCAGGTCTGTCTCTTTCCAGGTCTGTCTCTTTCCAGGTCTGTCTCTTTGCCTGTCTGTCTCTATCTGTCTCTCTCTATCTGTCTCATTCTATCTCTCTCTATCCATCTCCCCACTGACATCTTATTACCTCACACATAAGCTTCTTATACTAACAGTTTATTTTGTTCCTATAGCAACCACTGACAGTTGCTATTAATAGCCTGTAGCTCCCACCTCCATTCAGTTTAATGGAGGCAGGATTTTGGAGAGTAACTGTAAAGCGCAGGATTACATTTTCCTGTCAAAACATAGTCTATGACGTTCCCTGAGTCACATGAGGCATCTGTGCAAAATTTCGTGATTGTAAATGCGACAGTGCAAATTCCTTTAGCGGACATACACACATACATACATACACTCAGCTTTATATTTTAGACTAGCTGTAGAATCTGACTTTTCCCAGGATAGTAACTGTCTTCTACTCTCCCTCTCTGTCTGCCTCTCTCTTTCTCTCTCTGTCTGTCTCTTTCTACATTTGTCTCTCTCTTTGTTTGTGTCTGTCTACCTCTCTCTCTATCTCTCTGCCTGCCTCTCTGTTTCTCTCTCTTTCTCTCTGTCTGTCTTTCTCTCTGCCTCTATCTGTCATTGTCTGTCTGTCACTCTTTGTCTCTGTCTGTCTCTCTCTCTCTGTCTGTCTCTGTCTCTATCCCTGTCTGTTTATCTCTCTCTGTCCCTCTCTCTGTATTTCTCTCTCTCTCTGTTTACTTCTCTGTCTTTCTCTATCCGTCTCTCTCTGTCTCTCTCTTTGCTTCTCTGTCTGGCTCTATCTCTGTTTGTCTGTCTCTATCCATCTCTCTGTTTCTGTATCTCTCATCTCTGACTGTCTCTCTACCTGTCTGCTCTCTCTCTTTCTCTCTGTCTCTCTGTCGCTCTCTCTGCCTCTGCCTGTCTCTTTGTCTGTCTCTCTGACTGTCTCTCTCTATCCATCTCTATGTCTCCCTGTCTCTCTCTGACAGTCTCTCTCTTTCCGTCTCTCTGTCTCTCTCGCTGTCTCTATCTCTGTCTATCTGCCTCTCTCTCAATGTATCTCTCTTTCTCTCTGTCTGTATGTATTTGTCTCTCTCTGTCTGTATGTATTTGTCTCTCTCTGTCTCTATCCGTCTCTCTCTGTCTTTCCATTGCTCTGTCTCTCTCTCTGTCTCTATCTCTGTCTCTCTCTATCTCTCTGTCTGTCTCTCTGTTTCTGTCTGTATCTGCGTGTCTCTGTCTCTCTGTCTGTCTCTTTCTCTCTATCCGTCTCTCCTCCGAAATCATATTACCTCACACACAAGCTTCTTATACTAAAAATGACGTTCGTTGCCTATAGCAACCAATCACAGCTCCTATTAATGACCTGTAGCTACCAGCTCCATTGACTTTAAAGGATGCAGGGTTTTTGGTGAAAAACTGTAAAGCGCAGGGTTACATTTTCCCCTCAAAAATTGTAAATGCGATTGTCCATGTGACGGTGCAAATTCCTTTAGCGGACACACACACACATACATACACACATACACTCAGCTTTATATATTGGCTTTCCATTGACGATACACATAATTTATCATATTAAAGGGAATCAGTCAGTAGGGTCAGCCCTTATGAGCCACGTAGGTCATATGAAACTGGAAAAAAAATGATTATTTGATATCTCTGATCTCATTTCTTATTCCAGAGTAATACACATTTTTATTAATATGTAAATGAGCTCTTAAGATCTATGGGCCGAACATAGATCTCCAAGAGAATCTGCCTCCAGAGTTTATCTTAAATGAAATGGGGCATTACAAATGTGAGATGAAGATCAGTAGAGCAGACTGTCAGTCGTTACATGTCTCACACTAGTAACGCCCCCTCTCATTTATAATAATCTCTGGAAGTAGATTCTCCAAGAGATCTAGGTCTGGCCCATAGATCTTAACAGATCAGTTATATATACAGAAAAGTGTGAATCTCCTTTTTTTGGCATTGATCCAGTCCTGCAACTCCATCTTGTGACCGCAACTTCTGACTGGCTGGTAATCAGAAGTGACGTCACAAGCTCTGAATGCAAGTCTATGAGAGCCAGAACGAGGCTCTCATAGACTTGTATTGAGTTGTGACCTCCGGCGCACTCCATGAAACACTAGAGCAGCCTTCAGGTCACAAACTGCAGAAGATCGATCAAGGTGAAAGCACCAGAGGGTGAGTATAAAAGTAGGGGCAGGGAACTAAGATTTCATGACAGGACACCCAAGCATCCAATACAAAAATCCTCCTGGAGGAGTCATGCAGATAGCATGACTTGGTGCCTGCTAGCATGAGCTCTGATATTTATACGGTATCCATCTCTTCCCTTTGCCAGGCTTACTGTGTGCTATGACTACAATTTTCATCATGCATTGCTGCAGCCTGTTTGCCAGCACTTAGCTCGCCTGCTCCCTTCTTCATCCTGTGCTGTTGAAGATATTTGGAAATACCAAATATCAGAGCCACCCAGGGCAGGAACCAGCCCATCTGGCAACTGCCAAATGACCAGTACAAATTTCTGCACTTTTCAACTGTCCACATCCATCTCTTCACTTCCCCAGACTTACTGTGTGCTATTACTACAAGATCCATCTTGCATTTCTGAAGCCTGTTATCTAGCACTTAGCTCAACCCTTCTCTTCTCCATTCTGTTTTGCTGAAAATATTGGGAGATACCAAATGTCAGAGCAACCCAGTGTAGGTATCAGCCCATCTGGCAACTGCAAAATGGTCAGTACACATTTATGCACTTTTCAGTAGTCCACATCCATCTCTTCCCTTCCTCAGACTTGCTGTGTGCTATTACTACAAGTTCCAGCTTACATTTCTGAAGCCTGTTCACCAGGACTTAGCTCACCCCTTCTCTTCTCCATTCTGTGCTGCTGAAAATATTGGATGATACCAAATGTCAGAGCAACCCAGGGTAGGTATCAGCCCATCTGGCAACTACAAAATGGTCAGTACAAATGTATGCACTTTTCAGTAGTCCACATCCATCTCTTCCCTTCCCCAGGCTTACTGTGAGCTATTGCTATAAGTTCCATCATGCATTTCTGCAGCCTATTTGCCAGCACTCAGCTCGCCCCCTCTTTTCTCCATCCTGTGCTGCTGAAGATATTGAGAGATACCAAATGTCAGCGCAACCCAGGGTAGGTATTAGCCCATCTGGCAACTGCAAAATGGCCAGTACAAATGTATGCACTTTTCAGTAGTCCACATCCATCTCTTCCCTTCCCCAGGCTTACTGTGTGCTATTACTATAAGTTCCATCATGCATTTCTGCAGCCTGTTTGCCAGCACTTAGATCACCCCCTCTTTTCTCCATCCTGTGCTGCTGAAGATATTGAGAGATACCAAATGTCAGAGTAGCCAAAGGTAGGTACCAGCCCATCTGGCAATTGCCAAATGGCCAGTACAGAAAATTTCTGCCCTTTTCAGCTGTCCATATTATTGACTGGATTACCTAAACCCTTTGCTTTTGAAATGCAGATTGCAGCACTTCACTAGGTGTCAGCCCCTGGTGACAAAGTAGTGGAAAATAGAAAATATGTTTGAGCTGTTTGTAGATTCTGGAGCTTTTTCCTTTCTTCTCTACCCACCTAGTTTTTGTTCTTTTACTGAACTCATCAAGTTCACCTTGAATTGGTAAGCTGATGAATTTGTTTCTTTTTTTTTTCGTTCAATGTTATGTCAAGCTGGAAATCCCAGCAATACGGCTGAACGGGGAAAAACAATTTGTGGATTTTAGCTTGGCGCCGGTGTAGCTGAGGAAGAAGATTGAGTTATCAAACCTTTTAGTATTTCGAAGCAGCACAATGGGTATTCAGGCCGATACAGTCCTAAACCGCGTGGTAATTCCTCTCAAATTGAGGCGCAGACATGTTTCATTTACAAAAATTGCAATAATGTCATGTCTCAAGTATCACTAACCTAATGTCCTCTTTGCACTGGAACTAATCAGAGGTACAAGTGCTCCGAAGAGCATTTATCACAATGTCCTACTGAATGAGTCAAACGATGGATGCCATATGCACCTGATGGACCCGACTGAGCTATCATGGTGGGTTTCACTTGCTGGTCTATTGTTTTGACTGGCAAAATGATGAAGGACAGGAAAAAAGGAGTTTGAATCCAGCACTGATAAATTAAACTTCTTGCTTTATTCCATTTCGTAAAAAACACGATAGTGATAGCTGATATTTATTCTTTTTCCTTTGTCTAAAATGGTGAAGGCTCAACAAACACCGTGGTGCTATCACAAGGACTATGGGGATAACTGGAAACCAGGGCTCCTGAGCTGACCCTCAGGCTATCCTAATCTCAGGGTTACCCCTAAAGGTGCGGATGCCTGAGTCTCCTCCCGGCCCTGCTCCTGACCAGGCTTGATCGTACACCCCCTCCCCCTGGGATTTAACCCTCTGAAAAAGACAGAGTAGAGCAAAGCAATATTATCATGAGGGACTATGGGGATAGTGGGACACCTGGGCTCCTAAGCTGACCCTCAAACTAGGGACTCTGTGCTATCCCAATCTCAAGGATACCCCTAAAGGTGGGGATGCCTGAGTCTCCTTCCTGGCCCTGCTCCTGACCGACATTGATCTTATACCCCCTCCCTCTGGGATTTAACCCACAGAAATAGACAGACAGGGCAGTACAAAGCGATATTGCCATGAGGGACTATGGGGATAGCAGGAAACTGGGGCTCCTAAGCTGACACTCAGACTAGGGGGGCCTGTGCTGTCCCTATTCTCAGAGATACCCCTAATGGTGGGGATGCCTGAGTCTCCTTTCTGGCCCTGTTCCTGATCAGCCTTGATCTTATACCCCCTCCCCCTGGGATTTAACCCACAAAAGTAGACAGGGCAGAGCAAAGTGATATTATCATCAGAAAATAAGGGGATAGCAGGAAACCTGGGCTCCTAAGCTGGCCCTCAGACTAGGGGGGACCTGTGCTATCCCTATTCTTAGAGATACCCCTAAAGGTGGGGATGCCTGAGTCTCCTTCCCGGCCCTGCTCCTGACCAGCCTTGATCTTATACCCCCTCCCACTGCGATTTAACCCACAGAAATAGACAGGGTTGAGCAAAGTGTACTATCATGAGGGACTTTGGGGATAGCGGGAAACCTGGGCTCCTAAACTGACCCTCAGACTAGGGGGGATCTGTGCTATCCCTATTCTCAGAGCTACCCTAAAGGTGGGGATGCCTGAGTCTCCTTCCTGACCCTTCTCCTGACCCTTCTCCTGACCAGCCCTTATTTTATACCCCCTCCCCCAGGAGATTGATTTAACCCATAGAAGTAGACAGACTGGGGAACCAAAACTGTGTCACACAGCACACACACAGAGGTATAAGGCAATAAGTGATAAGGAAGAAAGCAAGAGCAGAAAGGAAGCAACAAGACGATGGGTAAACTCCACAACAATACCGACCACAAAGCAACTCTTTTTCCAGAAAATCTGGGATACCACAACACAGACCAAAACAGAATAAACTATAGTTGTCATGGGTAGATGATTTCCTCCAGCGTAAATAGGAGGGGAGCAAATGTGATTGTCTTCCTTACAACATGTGATCCAAGGAACCTAAGGAGCAACCTAACAGAGGTTAACTTGTGCTATCCTTTCTATGAGCAGACAGCAGGGTGACACCCGAGTCTGTCTGTGTTGATCAGAGACTACAAGAGAAATCATCAGGTGGAGCGTCAGAATCTGCAATGTGAACAGAGCCCGACGCCACCATGACACCAAAACTGTGTGACAGGTGCTGGTCAAAATGTGTGAAAATTAAGCTCATTCAGATATACACCCAATGATTGTGAACCCCCTAGAGGACCTACTCACTGGGCACATTGAGCTTTAAGGGCATTTCCACAGATTTTAAAGTCTGAAATCTTCTGCATAAGTCCACTTTCATATCCACAGTGTATCAGTGGCGTTTTACGATGCAGCACTCACAATGCTTCTGCTTTTATATACATTGGATCTTCTGAGTGCAAACGACAAATCCAGCTCATATTAGTGATATTTATGGGGCTGTTGAGCTTGGGTCACTCAAACTCGGACTATGAATGTCGGACATGTTAATAGATGAAAAAGTTATGGTTCTGGAAGGAGGGGAGGGAAAAACAAAAACCCCAAAACGGAAATTGGCCCAGTCATGAATGGGTTAATGAGGACATCAGACTGTATGGGCTTCTACTAGGCATATACCGTATTTTTCGGATTCTAAGACACACCGGACCATAAGACGCACCCCACATTTAGGGGTACTTTGCACGTTGCGACATCGCTACTGCAATATCATCGGGGTCAAATCGAAAGTGACGCACATCCGGCGCCGGTAACGACGTCGCAACGTGTAAAGCCTAGATGCGCCGATAAACGATCGCAAAAGTGTCGAAAATCAGTGATCTGTGTAGTGTCGGACATTTTCATAATGTCGCACCAATAGGAGATACGATGTTGTTCCTCGTTCCTGCGGCAGCACACATCGCTGTGTATGAAGCCGCAGGAGCGAGGAACATCTGCTTACCTGCCACCGGCTATGCGGAAGAAAGGAGGTGGGCGGGATGTTTACGTCCCCCTCATCTCCGCCCCTCCGCTTCTATTGGCCGCCTGCCGTGTGACGTCGCTGTGATGCCACAAGACCCGCCCCCTTAGGAAGGAGGCGGGTCGCCGGCCAGAGAGACGTCGCAGGGCAGGTGAGTGCATGTGAAGCTGCCGTAGCGATAATGTTCACTACGCCAGCAATCACAAGATATCGCATGTGCGACGGGAGCAGGGACTATCGCGCTCGGCATTGCTAGCCGATGCTAGAGATGTCGCAGCGTGCAAAGTGCCCCTTAGAGAAGAGAAATAGGAAAAAAAGATTTTTTTAATTGAAAAATGGGGGTCTGTCTTGTAGTCTTATGGTCCGTCTTATAGGCCGAATGTAGCTTACTGGGGGGGGGGGGCGTTGGCAGCACGAGTGGGATGATGTTGGGAGGAGGGGGTGTACTGGCAGCGAGAGGCATGCACCATTAATCTGACGGACGTGATGGACTTCAGGAAAATTTTGCCAGAGGTGGCGCATGCGCAGATTGAGATGCCGGTTCAACCTGCACATGCGCCACCTCCAGCAACGTTTTCCTAATATCTATCATATCTTTCACTGATAGATTAATGGTACCTGCCGTGCGCCACCAGTACACCCCCTTCTCCCAGCCCAGGACCCGCAGCATCACTCCACTTGTGCCTCCTCCGACTTTCCGCCTTCCCTGGTAAACTAATGTAGGCTTATAAGACGCACCCTCTTTTACCCCCAATTTTTGGGGGAAAAGTGCATCTTATAGCCCAAAAAATATTGTAGATCTCTGTATGTATGTGCTCTTTGTATGAATGTCTGTATGAAGGATCTCAGTGTATACATGTGTGTGTGTGTTATGGCTGTGTATACATACACAGTACAGACCAAAAGTTTGGACACACCTTCTCATCTCTAGAACAACTGTTAAGAGGAGACTGTGCAGCAGCCTTCATGGTAAAATAGCTGCTAGGAAACCACTACTAAGGACAGGCAACAAGCAGAAGAGACTTGTTTGGGCTAAAGAACACAAGGAATGGACATTAGACCAGTGGAAATCTGTGCTTTGGTCTGATGAGACCAAACTTGAGATCTTTGGATCCAACCACCGTGTCTTTGTAGAAAAGGTGAACGGATGGACTCTACATGGCTGGTTCCCACCGTGAAGCATGGAGGAGGAGGTGTGATGGTATGGGGGGGCTTTGCTGGTGACACTGTTGGGGATTTATTCAAAATTGAAGGCATACAGAACCAGCATGGCTACCACAGCATCTTGCAGCGGCGTGCTATTCCATCCGGTTTGCGTTTAGTTGGGCTATCATTTATTTTTCAACAGGACAATGACCCCAAACACACCTCCAGGCTGTGTAAGGGCTATTTGACTAAGAAGGAGAGTGATGGGGTGCTACACCAGATGACCTGCCCTCCACAGTCACCAGACCTAAACCCAATCGAGATGATTTGGGGTGAGCTGGACCGCAGAGTAAAGGCAAAAGGGCCAACAAGTGCTAAGCATCTCTGGGAACTCCTTCAAGACTGTTGGAAAACCATTTCCGGTGACTACCTCTTGAAGCTCATCAAGAGAATGCCAAGAGTGTGCAAAGCAGTAATCAAAGCAAAAGGGGGCTACTTTGAAGACCCTAGAATATAAGACATATTTTCAGTTGTTTCACACTTTTTTGTTAAGTATTTCATTCCACATGTTTTCATTCATAGTTTTGATGTCTTCTATGTGAATCTACAATTTTTAGTGTCATGATAATAAAGAAAACTCTTTGAATGAGAAGGTGTGTCCAAACTTTTGGTCTGTACTGTATGTGTGTAACTGCATAATGCTGCCGATAACATGATACTGCTGGAGACATTGATCTATTAGCGATCGTTCCGTGCCCATCGTTCTTCATCATCCTGTGTAAAGAGGCCGGTAAACAAGTGATCAACACCTTCTATATTGTTGATCATGCTTGTTTAAACTATTCCAGCATTTTGGGCTTTTTTTTTTTTTAGCCCTGGACTGGCTCTTTAAATCTAAGCCCAATGCCATATACTCACCCTTTAGCGTCTTCACCTTTTCTCGACACCACTCCGGTCTGCAGCACTTCTTGTGCCCGTAACTTCTAATTGGCCAGTAGTCAGCAGTTGCATCACAAGGTTTCATTAAAAGTCTACGAGAGCAAGAAAGTGGCCAGATTGAGGCTCTCATAGACTTGTATTACTTTGTGATGTTCCATGAAACACTAAAGCTGCCGACAGGTCAAAAACTGTCCAAGACCAACCGGAGCAATGCTTGAACTTCAAGGGCGCCTGCTCTTTAAGCTCTAATTTCACAAATGTGCCGCTCCCTACTAAAACCTCGGGGGAATTTAGGATCAGAAGGTCTCTGTGTTTTGGTGTAAGGGGGTTAAGATTTTCTTTCTTTCCTGCTGAAGATTGATTTGTAGCTGTTAATCTCAACTGCAGCCATGCGCTTCCACTATATAAACTCACGCCTCACTCCTCTCTATGCTGACTATAGCTCATTCTATAAGTGAGCACTTTTATGGAGCCCTGTAGAAGCTGGGGAGTTGTTTCTGTTGCAGCTGAGAAGCTTCCTGCTTGATTAACTGTGGAGAACAATTTGTTGTGTCTTTTCCCTGTTTGTCTTACCTTCCTTGCGTTGTTTTATTGTACTGACAAGACTAATGTCAGGGTGAGTTCAAGGTCAGCGCCGACTTAGCCACGTGACAGCGCACGGGGGAAGGACCCGTCTAGGGACATTATCGAGTGCAGGGATCAGTCTCAGGTGAGTGTTAGGAGGTGACCCCGCTCCCCTCTCTTGTGCCAGGGCCATCTGTTGTATTGTTTCCCTGGTGTACCCTTTGTGTTGCGTCACTCGCCAAGGGTCCTCATTTCTTCCTTGGCGAGTGACATCCAGAGACTGAATGCAAGCCCCTAGAGTTATACTAATCCATATGCATGATTTCATTTAACTTTTAGGGTTTGTTGTTGAGTTTTTTTTTGAGCAGAAACTTTCCAATCAAAACGTGTTTTTTTTTAACTTTTCATGACTTTGGGGGAGTTACTGTTAAAAAAACCCCATCCCTCACCCTTAGGGCATGCACTCACAACGTATTTTAAACTCAGGAGAACCAGATAGGTTTTTCAAGCCAAAGACTTATCAGGAAGCTGCATTGTTTTTCCTGAAGCGTCTTTTCCATGTTCTTTTCATTCCCTTTTTAAGCGATATTTCCAACATTTTGGTCACTAATATTTTTATCTTTGGAGGCTTCTCCCGTAGTTTTTGTTCCGTGTTTTTTTATTCAGTCCTTTGAATAATAAGGCTTTTTTTTAACCAAAAGTGATGATAAATGTTGAAAAAGACATCTGAGCATTCTGACACTCCGCCTGATAACTTTTCTGGTGTCTGTGATCAACAAAGGCAGACTCGAGCGTCAACCTACAGAGTGGTAATTCATGGGCAGGCTAGCAAGAGTTAATCTCTGCTAGTCTGTTTGTTTGGCTCTCCTACAACATGTGATCAAAGGAGACTAACAAACAGACTAGCAGAGATTAACTCTTGCTAGCCTGCCCATGAATTACCACTCTGTAGGTTGACGCTCGAGTCTGCCTTTGTTGATCACAGACACCAGCAAAGTTATCAGGCGGAGTGTCAGAATGCTCAGATGTCTTTTTCAACATTTATCATCACTTTTGGTTAAAAAAAAAAAGCTTTATTATTCAAAGGACTAAATAAAAAAACACAAAACAAAAACCATTGGAGAAGCCTCCAAAGATAAAAATATTAGATAAACTATAAAGATATTAGATATAATATGAAGATAAACTATAGTTAGCATAGGTGGAATGATCCTACCAGCATATATAGGAGGGGAGCAGCTGTGATTGGCTCTCCTACAACATGTGATCAAAGGAAACTAACAAACAGACTAGCAGAGATTAACTGTTGCTAGCCTGCCCATGAATTACGACTCTGACTCCCGAGTCTGCCTGTTTTGATCAGACACCAGAAAAGTTATCAGGCGGAGTGTCAGAATGCCCAGATGTCTTTTGCAACATTTATCGTCACTTTTGCTTAAAAAAAGCTTTATTATTTAATGGACTAGATAAAAAAACACAGAACAAAAACCATGGGAGAAGCCTCCAAAGATAAAAATATTAGATAAACTATAAAGATATTAGATATAATATAAAGATAAACTATAGCTAGCATAGGTGAAATGATCCTACCAGCATATATAGGAGGGAAGCAGCTGTGATTGGCTCTCCTACAACATGTGATCAAAGGAAACTAACAAACAGACTAGCAGAGATTAACTGTTGCTAGCCTGCCCATGAATTACCACTCTGTAGGTTGACGCTCGAGTCTGCCTTTGTTGATCACAGACACCAGAAAAGTTATCAGGCGAAGTGTCAGAATGCCCAGATGTCTTTTTCAACATTTATCATCACTTTTGGTAAAAAAAAAAAAAGCTTTATTATTCAAAGGACTAAATAAAAAAACACCGAACAAAAACCACGGGAGAAGCCTCCAAAGATAAAAACATTAGATAAACTATAGATATAATATGAAGATAAACTATAGTTAGCATAGGTGGAATGATCCAACCAGCATATATAGGAGGGGAGCAGCTGTGATTGGCTCTCCTACAACATGTGATCAAAGGAGACTATCACAGCTGCTCCCCTCCTATATATGCTGGTTGGATCATTCCACCTATGCTATCTATAGTTTGTCTTTATATTATATCTAATATATTTATAGTTTATCTAATATTTTTATATTTGGAGGCTTCTCTCATGTTTTTGCTGATGTGACCTTTTCCACCTAAACCAAAAACTATCACCCCTGAAATAGTTAAAATCCAATAAGTGCAACATTTTCCTTAGAAAGCTCATGCACTAACACTACAAATGAATACATGACAGACACATCAGCCGGCAATCCTGCTGGAGTCCGGCCAAAGCTTCTATAAAGCATGTATCATTTTGCTCCTGCTCATCTGGTGTAATGGGAATGCCGCCTCTGGGAGAAAATAACAGCCTTTTAATGGTGTCCAGCTTAAATGTAAGAAAACAATCCCCAATTTCACCTCAATATTTATTTGCAGCAGAGATCACTTTCCCTCGGCTATTGTGTTACAGCAGGGGGGCATTATCTCCTTGTAATGGCTGTAATGAGCCATTTCTCTGGCTAAAACTATCAATTATACTGTTGCAGCCATACTAGCGAGTGATGGTATCGATCCGATTGGGAAATCTTGTGACTCCGAGAGGAAAAATGAAGCCAAGTTCATGTAACGAAGGAAAAAAAAAATAAAGGTTAAAAGAAAAAATCTGAGAATTTTTGCAAAACATTATTATTAGTGATGAGCGGGCACTACCATGCTCGGGTGCTCTGTACTCATATCTAGTGATGAGCGGGCACTACCATGCTCGGGTGCTCAGTACTCATAACTAGTGATGAGCGGGCACTACCATGCTCGGGTGCTCGGTACTCATATCTAGTGATGAGCGGGCACTACCATGCTCGTGTGCTCAGTACTCATAACTAGTGATGAGCGGGCACTACCATGCTCGGTTGCTCGTTACTAGTAACTAGTGATGAGCGGGCACTACCATACTCGGGTGCTCAGTACTCATAACTAGTGATGAGCGGGCACTACCATGCTCGGTTGCTCGTTACTAGTAACTAGTGATGAGCGGGCACTACCATGCTCGGGTGCTCAGTACTCATAACTAGTGATGAGCGGGCACTACCATGCTCGGTTGCTCGTTACTAGTAACTAGTGATGAGCGGGCACTACCATACTCGGGTGCTCAGTACTCGTAACTAGTGATGAGCGGGCACTACCATGCTCGGGTGCTCTGTACTGGTAACTAGTGATGAGCGAGCACTACCATGCTCAGGTGCTCTGTGCTCGTATCTAGTGATGAGCGGGCACTACCATGCTCGGGTGCTCAGTACTCATAACTAGTGATGAGCGGGCACTACCATGCTCGGGTGCTCTGTACTGGTAACTAGTGATGAGCGAGCACTACCATGCTCAGGTGCTCTGTGCTCGTATCTAGTGATGAGCGGGCACTACCATGCTCGGGTGCTCGATACTAGTAACTAGTGATGAGCGGGCACTACCATGCTCGGGTGCTCGGTACTCGTAACTAGTGATGAGCGGGCACTACCATGCTCGGGTGCTCAGTACTCGTAACTAGTGATGAGCGGGCACTACCATGCTCGGGTGCTCAGTACTCGTAACTAGTGATGTGTGGGCACTACCATGCTCAAGTGCTCAGTGTGACACCTTGGCAAAACCAGGTTGTCACAGAGCCTGCATAAATCCACCAAAGTGCAGGCAATTCTCCTCCTTCGCACCAGCATAGTCCCCACACAGATATACACCAGCCAATCAGGCCCTGCTCACCCCTTCCCCAGGAAAATGGGAGGGATCGAGAGGGGCTTGAGAAGTGACAGAGCAGAGTGTAGTTTCAGTTGAGCTGTAGTCAGTGAAGAGCTGGCAGGAGGGAGTTGGAGCTCCCTGGAGAGGTTGGTAGTCGGTGTTGGAGCCCTGGACTACTGGACTAGGTGGCAGTGAGTGCCACAGGCAACGGAGATCCGGTCGCGGGGAACCTGAGGGCCGACCGAGACAGGGTTGAAGCCCGCCGGTGCCGAGAGAGGGGATCCAGTCCGGAGGCCGTTTAAGCGGACTAGTCCAGACAAGAAAGAGATAGACAGAGAGTGGGGTAGGAAGGGCCCTCTGGCTGTATATCTGGGTGTGGGACCCGAAGACACTCGCCAAAGGCCATTAGCAATTTGGTTTACAATACAGACTGTGTGTGGTTACTGACCACCCTAATCATCAGCAGCTCATCCAGCACCACAACAACCGAACTGTGAGTTCCCTGCTGCCTACAATCCCTCACAATACCCTGGGCCCCGGGACTACACCTCCCCTACCCGTGGAGGGGATCCCTCCTTGCTGCCCTGCTCCATCAGTCCCGGGCGCCCCCATATCCAGGCAGCGTCGGTGTCACCATCCCTCACCACAACCCACGGGTGGCGTCACTGACAAAAACTCTCTCCCCTGTAAATATCCCCTTTTCACTCATGGGCGACGGATGGCTGCGTGAGCCCCGGATCCAGCTGCCACTTGAGCCACAGCCATCGCCCCCGATCCGTGTGCCTCGAGTGACCCCCCGGTTGTGATCTGTCCCCCGCCCGCGACACTCAGTACTCGTAATTAGTGATGAGCGGGCACTACCATGCTCAGGTGCTCAGTACTCGTAATTAGTGATGAGCGGGCACTACCATGCTCGGGTGCTCAGTACTCGTAACTAGTGATGAGCGGGCACTACCATGCTCAGGTGCTCAGTACTCGTAACTAGTGATGAGCGGGCACTACCATGCTCGGGTGCTCAGTACTCGTAACTAGTGATGAGCGGGCACTACCATGCTCGGGTGCTCAGTACTGGTAACTAGTGATGAGCGGGCACTACCATGCTCGGGTGCTCTGTACTCGTAACTAGTGATGAGCGGGCACTACCATGCTCAGGTGCTCAGTACTGGTAACTAGTGATGAGCGGGCACTACCATGCTCGGGTGCTCTGTACTCGTAACTAGTGATGAGCGGGCACTACCATGCTCAGGTGCTCAGTACTCGTAACTAGTGATGAGCGGGCACTACCATGCTCGGGTGCTCAGTACTCGTAACTAGTGATGAGCGGGCACTACCATGCTCGGGTGCTCAGTACTGGTAACTAGTGATGAGCGGGCACTACCATGCTCGGGTGCTCTGTACTCGTAACTAGTGATGAGCGGGCACTACCATGCTCGGGTGCTCAGTACTGGTAACTAGTGATGAGCGGGCACTACCATGCTCGGGTGCTCTGTACTCGTAACTAGTGATGAGCGGGCACTACCATGCTCGGGTGCTCAGTACTCGTAACTAGTGATGAGCGGGCACTACCATGCTCAGGTGCTCAGTACTCGTAACTAGTGATGAGTGAGCACTACCATGCTCGGGGGCTCTGTACTTGTAACTAGTGATGAGCGGGCACTACCATGCTCAGGTGCTCAGTACTCGTAACTAGTGATGAGTGAGCACTACCATGCTCGGGTGCTCAGTACTCGTAACTAGTGATGAGCGGGCACTACCATGCTCAGGTGCTCAGTACTCGTAACTAGTGATGAGTGAGCACTACCATGCTCGGGTGCTCTGTACTTGTAACTAGTGATGAGCGGGCACTACCATGCTCAGGTGCTCAGTACTCGTAACTAGTGATGAGTGAGCACTACCATGCTCGGGTGCTCTGTACTCGTAACTAGTGATGAGCGGGCACTACCATGCTCGGGTGCTCAGTACTCGTAACTAGTGATGAGCGAGCACTACCATGCTCGGATGCTCAGTACTCGTAACTAGTGATGAGCGGGCACTACCATGCTCAGGTGCTTAGTACTGGTAACTAGTGATGAGTGGGCACTACCATGCTCAGGTGCTCAGTACTGGTAACTAGTGATGAGCGGGCACTACCATGCTCGGGTGCTCTGTACTTGTAACTAGTGATGAGCGGGCACTACCATGCTCAGGTGCTCAGTACTCGTAACTAGTGATGAGCGGGCACTACCATGCTCGGGTGCTCAGTACTCGTAACTAGTGATGAGCGAGCACTACCATGCTCAGGTGCTCAGTACTCGTAACTACTGATGAGTGAGCACTACCATGCTCGGGTGCTCAGTACTCGTAACTAGTGATGAGCGGGCACTACCATGCTCAGGTGCTCAGTACTCGTAACTAGTGATGAGTGAGCACTACCATGCTCGGGTGCTCTGTACTTGTAACTAGTGATGAGCGGGCACTACCATGCTCAGGTGCTCAGTACTCGTAACTAGTGATGAGTGAGCACTACCATGCTCGGGTGCTCTGTACTCGTAACTAGTGATGAGCGGGCACTACCATGGTCGGGTGCTCTGTACTCGTAACTAGTGATGAGCGGGCACTACCATGCTCAGGTGCTCAGTACTGGTAACTAGTGATGAGAGGGCACTGCCATGCTCAGGTGCTCAGTACTGGTAACTAGTGATGAGAGGGCACTACCATGCTCAGGTGCTCAGTACTGGTAACTAGTGATGAGTGGGCACTACCATGCTCGGGTGCTCAGTACTGGTAACTAGTGATGAGTGGGCACTACCATGCTCGAGTGCTCTGTACTGGTAACTAGTGATGAGAGGGCACTACCATGCTCAGGTGCTCAGTACTGGTAACTAGTGATGAGAGGGCACTACCATGCTCGAGTGCTCTGTACTGGTAACTAGTGATGAGAGGGCACTACCATGCTCGGGTGCTCAGTACTTGTAACTAGTGATGAGCGGGCACTACCATGCTTGGGTGCTCAGTACTTGTAACTAGTGATGAGCGGGCACTACCATGCTCAGGTGCTCAGTACTCGTAACTAGTGATGAGCGGGCACTACCATGCTCAGGTGCTCAGTACTGGTAACTAGTGATGAGAGGGCACTACCATGCTCAGGTGCTCAGTACTGGTAACTAGTGATGAGTGGGCACTACCATGCTCGAGTGCTCTGTACTGGTAACTAGTGATGAGAGGGCACTACCATGCTCGGGTGCTCAGTACTTGTAACTAGTGATGAGCGGGCACTACCATGCTTGGGTGCTCAGTACTTGTAACTAGTGATGAGCGGGCACTACCATGCTCAGGTGCTCAGTACTCGTAACTAGTGATGAGCGGGCACTACCATGCTCAGGTGCTCAGTACTGGTAACTAGTGATGAGTGGGCACTACCATGCTCGAGTGCTCTGTACTGGTAACTAGTGATGAGAGGGCACTACCATGCTCGGGTGCTCAGTACTTGTAACTAGTGATGAGCGGGCACTACCATGCTTGGGTGCTCAGTACTTGTAACTAGTGATGAGCGGGCACTACCATGCTCAGGTGCTCAGTACTCGTAACTAGTGATGAGAGGGCACTACCATGCTCAGGTGCTCAGTACTGGTAACTAGTGATGAGAGGGCACTACCATGCTCGGGTGCTCAGTACTTGTAACTAGTGATGAGCGGGCACTACCATGCTCAGGTGCTTGGTCCTCATAACGAGCAGTTGGATTATCGGATGGGTGCGACTTGAGTACCCTAGTAACCTAGTATCCTAGTGCTCATCATCAATAGTTACAAGTACTGAGCACCTGAGCATGGTAGTGCCCGCTCATCACTAGTTACGAGTACCGAGCACCCGAGCATTGTAGTGCCCGCTCATCACTAGTTACGACTACTGAGCACCCGAGCATGTTAGTGCCCGCTCATCACTAGTTACCAGTACTGAGCACCCGAGCATGGTAGTGCCCGCTCATCACTAGTTACGAGTACAGAGCACCCGAGCATGGTAGTGCCCGCTCATCACTAGTTACGAGTACAGAGCAACTGAGCATGGTAGTGCCCGCTCATCACTAGATACGAGTACCGAGCACCCGAGCATGGTAGTGCCCGCTCATCACTAGTTATAAGTACTGAGCACCCGAGCATGGTAGTGCCCGCTCATCACTAGTTACTAGTACAGAGCACCCGAGCATGGTAGTGCCCGCTCATCACTAGTTACGAGTACTGAGCACCTGAGCATGGTAGTGCCCGCTCATCACTAGTTACGAGTACTGAGCACCTGAGCATGGTAGTGCCTGCTCATCACTAGTTACGAGTACTGAGCACCCGAGCATGGTAGTGCCCGCTCATCACTAGTTACGAGTACTGAGCACCCGAGCATGGTAGTACCCGCTCATCACTAGTTACGAGTACTGAGCACCCGAGCATGGTAGTGCCCGCTCATCACTAGTTACCAGTACAGAGCACCCGAGCATGGTAGTGCCCGCTCATCACTAGTTACCAGTACAGAGCATCAAATCATGGTAGTGCCCGCTCATCACTAGTTACGAGTACAGAGCACCTGAGCATGGTAGTGCCCGCTCATCACTAGTTACGAGTACTGAGCACCCGAGCATGGTAGTGCCCGCTCATCACTAGATACGAGTACCGAGCACCCGAGCATGGTAGTGCCCGCTCATCACTAGTTATGAGTACTGAGCACCCGAGCATGGTAGTGCCCGCTCATCACTAGTTACTAGTACAGAGCACCCGAGCATGGTAGTGCCCGCTCATCACTAGTTACGAGTACTGAGCACCCGAGCATGGTAGTGCCCGCTCATCACTAGTTACGAGTACTGAGCACCCGAGCATGGTAGTGCCCGCTCATCACTAGTTACTGGTACAGAGCACCCGAACATGGTAGTGCCCGCTCATCACTAGTTACTGGTACTGAGCACCCGAGCATGGTAGTGCCCGCTCATCACTAGTTACTGGTACAGAGCACCCGAGCATGGTAGTGCCCACTCATCACTAGTTACCAGTACTGAGCACCCGAGTATGGTAGTGCCTGCTCATCACTAGTTACGAGTACTGAGCACCCGAGCATGGTAGTGCCTGCTCATCACTAGTTACTGGTACAGAGCACCCGAGCATGGTAGTGCCCGCTCATCACTAGTTACTGGTACAGAGCACCCGAGCATGGTAGTGCCCGCTCATCACATATTTTTATTTTCTTTTTTAGCCCAATTTGAATTTTTCTCTCTTCCTTATTTTTGCGCTTCAGACTCATCATTAAATATTAAATCGAGGTGTTCAATAACCCGCGCGGTTAGACGGCAGACGGTAATGAACCCTTCTTTCGTAAGTGAGTTTTACATACCGAGCGTGTTCCCAGGTTGAAAAGATGTTTTCATTTTTTATGTTAAATGCCAGCTCCTTGGCATTTGCAGAGCCCGGGCATCGCATGTGTCTGCGATGGTTCAGTCTCGATACTTCTATGTTCAGTGCAGCATTCCTTTAATTTCACAACTCAGCAGTCGAGCTATTACCTGAATACTTAAGAAGAATTGAATAATTGATCCACAATTACTAATGGATGCACCCGGCAAGGTGAGGATGAGAGCGGGAGAGGGAGTCGCAAAAACAGGATTGGGCGAGGGTCAACACCTTCATCTGGAAAATAAATTGTTTCTCATTAACGCAGGTATTGGCCTAGAAGTATCTTAAAGGGGATGCCCATGAAAACAAGTTATCACCTATCCACAGGGATAATAAAAGGGATGTCACAGTCCAGGGATAATACACACAGTGATGTCACAGTACAGGGATAATATACACACAGTGATGTCACAGTACAGGGATAATGCACACAGGGATGTCACAGTACAGGGATAATACACACAGTGATGTCACAGTACAGGGATAATACACACAGTGATGTCACAGTACAGGGATAATATACACAGTGATGTCACAGTACAGGGATAATAAAAGGGATGTCACAGTCCAGGGATAATACACACCGTGATGTCACAGTACAGGGATAATACACACAGTGATGTCACAGTACAGGGATAATACACACAGTGATGTCACAGTACAGGGATAATACACACAGCGATGTCACAGTACAGGGGATAATACACACAGTGATGTCACAGTACAGGGATAATACACACAGTGATGTCACAGTGCAGGGATAATACACACAGTGATGTCACAGTACAGGGATAATACACACAGTGATGTCACAGTACAGGGATAATACACACAGTGATGTCACAGTACAGAGGTAATACACACAGTGATGTCACAGTACAGGGATAATATACACAGCGATGTCACAGTACAGGGATAATACACACAGCGATGTCACAGTACAGGGATAATACACACAGTGATGTCACAGTACAGGGATAATACACACAGTGATGTCACAGTACAGGGATAATACACACAGCGATGTCACAGTACAGGGATAATACACACAGTGATGTCACAGTACAGGGATAATACACACAGCGATGTCACAGTACAGGGATAATACACACAGTGATGTCACAGTACAGGGGTAATACACACAGTGATGTCACAGTACAGGGGTAATACACACAGCGATGTCACAGTACAGGGATAATACACACAGTGATGTCACAGTACAGGGATAATACACACAGTGATGTCACTGTACAGGGATAATACACACAGTGATGTCACAGTACAGGGATAATACACACAGTGATGTCACAGTACAGGGATAATACACACAGTGATGTCACAGTACAGGGATAATACACACAGTGATGTCACAGTACAGGGATAATACACACAGTGATGTCACAGTACAGGGATAATACACACAGTGATGTCACAGTACAGGGGTAATACACACAGTGATGTCACAGTACAGGGATAATACACACAGTGATGTCACAGTACAGGGGGAATACACAGTGATGTCACAGTACAGGGGTAATACACACAGCGATGTCACAGTACAGGGATAATACACACAGCGATGTCACAGTACAGGGATAATACACACAGCGATGTCACAGTACAGGGATAATACACACAGCGATGTCACAGTACAGGGATAATACACACAGCGATGTCACAGTACAGGGATAATACACACAGTGATGTCACAGTGCAGGGATAATACACACAGTGATGTCACAGTGCAGGGATAATACACACAGTGATGTCATAGTACAGGGATAATACACACAGTGATGTCACAGTACAGGGGTAATACACACAGTGATGTCACAGTACAGGAATAATACACACAGTGATGTCACAGTACAGGGATAATACACACAGTGATGTCACAGTACAGGGATAATACACACAGCGATGTCACAGTACAGGGATAATACACACAGCGATGTCACAGTACAGGGATAATACACACAGCGATGTCACAGTACAGGGGTAATACACACAGCGATGTCACAGTACAGGGGTAATACACACAGCGATGTCACAGTACAGGGATAATACACACAGCGATGTCACAGTACAGGGATAATACACACAGCGATGTCACAGTACAGGGATAATACACACAGCGATGTCACAGTACAGGGATAATACACACAGGGATGTCACAGTACAGGGATAATACACACAGGGATGTCACAGTACAGGGATAATACACACAGGGATGTCACAGTACAGGGATAATACACACAGCGATGTCACAGTACAGGGATAATACACACAGCGATGTCACAGTACAGGGATAATACACACAGTGATGTCACAGTACAGGGGTAATATACACAATGATGTCACAGTACAGGGATAATACACACAGCGATGTCACAGTACAGGGATAATACACACAGCGATGTCACAGTACAGGGATAATACACACAGCGATGTCACAGTACAGGGGTAATACACACAGCGATGTCACAGTACAGGGGTAATACACACAGGGATGTCACAGTACAGGGATAATACACACAGGGATGTCACAGTACAGGGATAATGCACACAGTGATGTCACAGTACAGGGATAATACACACAGTGATGTCACAGTACAGGGATAATACACACAGTGATGTCACAGTACAGGGATAATACACACAGTGATGTCACAGTACAGGGATAATACACACAGTGATGTCACAGTACAGGGATAATACACACAGCGATGTCACAGTACAGATGTAATAAATTCACTAATTACTACTGTAATTCATCATTAGTTTTTTTTCAACACTAGAGCAGTGGGAACAGAGTGAAGGTCCATTGGTGACTGCTGACCATATTTTATATTTTATACCAAGTATTATATTTTTTTAAAAAAGAAAACAATGGAATTCCCCTTTAAATGATTAAAATTGCAAACATCCAGCACTTCTTTTACGAGTTTCTCCTGCTGTATGGTAAACGTATTCGCCTGACAAATAAAAAAAAATGATATAAACCTAAATAAAATTATCACGATTTCTAACGAGGAAATAAGGGAAATTGTGAGCATCCAAGCTCCACAACCAACATATGTCACCAATAAAACATGTTATACACGATGAATACAATCCGCATTTTGCTCAGATCGGTAATTGGGTTAAACAACCCAAGGGAGAGGATTTGAGACAATAAAACAGACGTTGAAAGAAGGACACAGCGAGCTTGTTTAAATATATTGTCTAAGCCGCTTGTAAATTTAGTGACAGATCTGAGCACTAACGACTTACATTATACAAACTTTGCTCTATTTCTGGAAGGTAGAATTTGCAATTTACATTTCACTTTCAACTCCAGAATGTGAATATTAATGGCCCGGCTCTGAACTTAAAGGGGTATTCCAGATTGTAGCAAATACATCCCAATAAGCATCAATCAAAATGTTGTGAATATATCGATTGGCCGCAAGTTCAGAAAGGAAAAACAAATTACTGACTTTCCCAGATTAAACATGCTCAGCCATTTATTAAAGTCCCATAGAAGTGAATGGAGAGAACTGCACATGCGCAACTGTAGCATCTAGGGATATGGGGTACTCGGTCCGGGCAGTGTCTCTATTGGGAGTGTCACGGTGGTGGTGTGACGCCCTGGCCTATCAGGTCATCACAGGGTGTTGTACAATCTGCCCTTCTGTGCAATATTCACCTCCTTCTTGGTTATGGGTCCCCAACTACATGGTGTTGCCTACATCAGCTGATTAAAATCCTAGGTACACTCTGCACCACACCCACCAGACACACCAGTGGATGGCCTGAGTGGAAAAGGGTCGCCCACTTGGGGTGTTGGTTAAGGGGAGGTCAGGAGTAGCAACAGGAGTAGAGTGTTGGAAGTGAAGGAGAGAGGAGGTCTGGAGCCGGGCTCCTTGGAAGCATCTAGGTAGCAGACGGTGGTCCCCCGGTCGCAGGAGATCGGGACAAGGGGCACGGAACTGTCGAGGAGGACAGCCGGTGGCCTTGTACCATCACCAGGCTGGGACAAGGACATGACGGGGTACGTGGACCCTAGGTCAGGGAGTAGCTTCAGGCAACCTGACAATTTACCCGACGAGAACGGAGCCTTCAAGATCCGCTCTCCACCCGCTCCAAAATCGGGGTACTAGCGCAACGAGGGGGATAGGACTTTCCACAAAAACGGTCCAGGAAATCCCAAGCGTGAACCCTGAGAGCAAGCTCCCACACTTAGCCATACTGGGGAGCGGGACCCAACTAGTTCCATACTACCGGGGCCAACAGAGAAGTGAACTTAGTGCCGGGAGGCAGGTCACGGATCATCAGGCAGCACCATTGGGGACGGGACCCGAACTAGCTCCCCTTAGTGGCAGCGGTGTCTAGAACTTTGGTTTATCCAGTTGTCGGTGTCAGTTTACTGGACTGAGTGAGTATGAAAGTGACCCCCTTCGCACCCATCGTCACTCCCCAGACACCATCACCGGGTCCCGGGGCATACCCCCTACCCGTGGAGGGTTCTAACATCTGGACCCACTCCATCGCCCCCGGGTACTCCCAATTGCAGTGGTGGTTCTCCACATTACCACATACCACGGGTGGCGTCACGAACTCTAAACACAATCCCCTGTAAATACCCCCTTCATTTGAGTGGCCGCACGACCTCCTGGTCTGGACACCCCTCGACCCACCGCGGATCCGGATCCGAGCAGCCCGGCTGCTGACACGGGGGCGGCACACTGGCAATTACCGGTTCCATGCCCTGGGCCCTTTTTGTAATGGGGCATATTTACAGGGGATTTGTGAATAAAGTTTTTTGTGTCGCCACTTGCGGTGATGCAGCTAAGTGTAGGGAACCACGGCTGCAGGTTTTGCTGGGGCTGATAGAATGTGCAGCTCTGATGACTTGGGCCCTCCGCAAGTAGGGTATTACCCCAGCAGGTGTATGGTGCAGTAGACGTCGGAAGAAGGAGTCCACACAGGTGTTCAGTGCAACTGGTTTTGCTCACTTTTCGAGTGTTAACTGGTTGCCCGAGGCTGGTTTCGCTTCCAGGTCCCCTTCGTCCCAGTGCCAGTCTGGTTCTCTGGAACCTTATTCCCCTGTGCTTGTCTCTGGTAAGTGGGTCCCCGTGGTATAGAACACTGGGGGTCCCCGTTCTGTGGTTTGTCCACTTCTGTCCGCCTGACGGTAGCGTGAACCCTGTGAGGTTGGAGTCTCTGGTCCTGTCCCCGGTTCTCCCTTTGCTACTGAGTCTTCAGATTCTTTAGGGTCAGCGAGGTCCTTGATGGTCCCCCTTGCTGTGCAGGTGTTAACAGGTCGGATTGAAGCTCTTTCCTGTCCTAGGGTCCTGTACCCCGTCGGTGTGTAGTTCTGGGAGTACTCCACTGTACTCCAGCGGCAACCACCTTTCCTGGGTACCAGTTCACCCTCAACCCGAGTAAAGGAGTCACTTCACTTCCACCTTTACACTTCCACAGTCACTACTCAACTGACTACTCTCCACAGTCTGCCCCTCCCACCTTGTCAACTAGTGGACTGGAGTGGCTCCACCTCTAGGCGGCCATCCATGGTCCCACCCTAGCTAGGTACCATTGTATGGGGGATTGTTGGGGAAAACTGGGATTACCTGGGTTTTTGTTGTTACCAGCACTGGGGTTCTGGGTCCCTAAGGGGGTAGGCCCTGCATCCTGGCGAGGATGCAGAACCTTGTAGCACCCTGATGGTCTCAGGGGCGCTACACAACCACCTCTGTGTTCACACGCCATGAAGCAGATCAAGGTGTCAGGAGACCATTAGATTGAGTGCTGCTGTGAAAACTGTCACAAGGTGGTGCTAAACACTATTTGTCTACAGTAAATAGAGAGGTAGTCAGACAGGCCAAGATCATAAACCAGGAGGGCATGACAGTACAAGGGGGGCAGACAGAGACAAGGTCAAGATACAAGCCGAAGGTCAGGGTTCTAGGAGAGTACATACAAATTACTGGAAGCCGGCGAGGTGTGGTCAGGAGGAAGTCCAAGGTCAGAAGCTTGGAAGTCATAACAAAAACAGGGGAGGACAGGCAGAGACAGGTAAACAACAGTCTGTAAAAAAAATTGCTGACTGTCCCAGATCACACAGGCTCAGGCATTTTTAAAAGTCCCAAAGAAGTGAATAGAGAGAACCGCACATGCACAACCACCTCACTCTTTACACGCCATGAAGCAGATCTAGGTGTCGGGATAACTGTTACAAGGTGGCGCTAGACACTACTTGCATGCAGTAAATGGAGAGGTAGTCAGACAGGCCGAGATCATTCACCAGGAGGACATAACAGTACACGGGGGGCAGACAGAGTCAAGGTTAAGATACAAGCCGAAGGTCAGGGTTCCAGGAGAGTACATGCAAAATATATGGAGCAGACGCGGACGTGGTCAGGAGGAAGTCCGAGGTCAGAATCCGGGAAGTCATAACAAAAACAGGGGAGCACAGGCAGAGAAGGGTAAACAGCAGTCTGGAGTCGAGAGACCAAGATCTGAACACTGAGCACCCCGGGAGCCAACAGCACAACTGTAACCAGGAAGTACAACTGGCAGCGTCCTGAGCTAACACGCTCCTTAATGAAGGAGAACAATCACCAGGAACGAGAAGCATCTGTGAGAGCACCTCCCAGGACCAGCATGGAACCCAGTACTGTAAAACAACCAGCAGAGCATTCATCCTGCAAAACGCTCTGCACCATAAGCAACATATACCGGTTCTGCAGCAGAGCATAGCAGAATGATACAGAATGTTCTGCACATTGTGACAGATGCTGTCTTCATTAGTTTGTACCTGATCACAGCTTCTATCCACCGCTTATTATTTCTTCATGCACTTTCCTCCTTACCTACAGCCTGATTTATCTGCCCTCCCAGAGTAAATACATGCTTTCTCCCCTGTCCACATTTTGAAGATCTGTACAAGTATCATGAGTGTCTCTCACAGGTGAGAGATATGTGACGGTTCCGTGAACCATATTTGATTTCTGTTGGCACTTCTCCTGCACGCAGCTCTTAGCGAATCATCTTATGTGCAGCCGGTTTGTGACCCCTCCCATCTCCTTTAAGCCTTTAAGTAGTCTCCCCATCCTTCAGCTTCTGCCGGAAATGGAACCTTTTGTTCCTGACTACGCAGGTGACTGCACATCTCTGGGAGCTGCTAGATATCTGCTGGTTATATTCAGTTGTTGGAACCGTGTTGTTGTAGGTTTCTAATTTGTATTTGTCATAGTTCCACTGTATATTTATTTACCCCTGTGTTGTATTATTTGTAGTGGTGGGACTAGTGTTTTCGCCGTCTTGCTCACTAGCCAGGGTGAGTGCAGGGCTAGCTAGGGTACGAGGTATCCTGTTCGGCGACAGGTTGAAAGATTCTGTATAGGGACGTTAGGAGTGCAGAATATAGCTTCCGGTGAGATTAGGAGGTGCCCTTGCTCTCCTCTCTCTAGAGTCAGGGTCCACTGTTGTTATTGTTTCCATATGTCCCCCTTGTTTTTTGTGTGTTGTGTAGTATGCAGACATCCGTAGGTCTGAGCGCAACTGTCACACAGTGAAATTCGGACACTAGCAACTCCGAGCTTGACAACAACCCCTTCTTTGTGTCAAGAGGTGTAAGGGGATAACAGGGGACTGGGGCTCCTAGACTGGCCCTCAGGCTAGGGGGCCCTGTTGTTCTTAATCCCAATGATACTTTTAATGGTGAAGATGTCTGTGCCGCCTTCCTTGCCCTGCTCCTGGCAATCCTCACTCTCGCTCCCGAGGGAGGACTGGGACAGGAGTGTTTGAACCCACAGATATAGGCAAATGGGAATCCAAAAATGCTATATCACAGCCAGCACACACGGAGATATAAGACAATACATGATAAGGATGAAATAAAGAGCAGGAAGGAAATAACCAGATGATGAGAGGATTTCCACAGCACACCAAGCAGTATGCAATAAATCACCAGCAACTAGAACACAACAGCACACGGACTGGTGTAGCAAAAGCTATAGTCGGCATGGAAAGACAGGTTCCACCATCTTAAAAAGGTGAAGAGTAACTGTGATAGGTCTTCCACAACATATGATCCAAGAGGTAACCAGCAGGCAAGAAGGGATTAATTCCTGCAAGCCTGATCACTAATGAGCACATAGGTGGTCCTCGCCTGAGCCTGTCGGTGCCACTCAGAAGCACCAGAGAAGGCATAGTGTGAAGTGTCATTCTGCAGTGTGAACAGCGTCAGTCAGATGCCCATATGACACTCGCCAAGTTTAGAGCCAAACACCGTGTGATACTTTGCTGCTATCTCTAATCCTAAGAGAAGTAGGAGACACGAGAGAGAGTTGTCAGAACCAGGTACAGTATATCATGGATTAGTAACATTTTTGCAAAGAACTCAGCTAGATAAACAACTTACAGGCAACTCTGCAGCCTCCAAATTTTTCTATACTGTCACATTTCTGTATTTTACCGACAGGGCAAAAATGTACCTTAGTTTTCACGGACTGTTGTGGAATTTCTTTACAGTTGGCGAACCAGCCACCCCCCGATGAGCACATTGACACGCCAAGCTATAAAGTTTGAATCTCATTGACAAGGTCCATTTAATACTGAATTTGTGCTTTGGTTTTTTGATCTGAAAATTCAGATTTTATTTTTTATTTTTATTTCAAGGATCCAGAGAAGCTTTCAGACAGTTTTATAGAATGCGCACAACAATGTTGCATGGAAATAATGAATGTCAGTGGGGTATAGCTCCACACAATGAGGGCAGTCAGCTGTTTTTGCAGCCATTAAGTGGACCCCTGCGATGTCGCCTGTCTGATGGGATTTGCTCTGCGGCCGTGAAGCTCACACATAATAATACCAGGTGCAATCAAACTATCTGTCCGGCCTCATTGTACTCCCAAGGTCACGACTTTATACAAGAGAGAACAGTGCCCTTAAGAAGGAGAGGAGACCTCAAACTGGGAAGATGTTTTGTGTGATTGAAAAAGCCACTTAACCCCTTTCAGGGCTCAACTGGTTTACGGATTACATATGTACAGCCACAAATACTCACAGAACGCCTCCTTCCAGTTCCAAAGTCAAAAAGTCTTAGCTAGTCGGATACTTTGCAATAGAGGCATGGATGGCCGTGGAGTGCGGCGCATGGGAAAACACTGGGGTGTGCCTTCTAACTGGGATACAGTTGTTCCCACGTTGGCACCTTTGGGCGAATTGTATCATGGTCAATCATGTAATGCAAGAGTGTGCTATGTTCCTTGATTCCGGTGGCACTCTAAAGGGGGCTTTACACGCAGTGACATCGCTAGCAATGTTGCTGGTGAAAGCACCCGCCCCCGTCGTTTGTGTGTCATGGGCAAATCGCTGCCCATGGCACACAATATCGTTAGGAGCCGTCACACGGACTTACCTGCGTAGCGACGTCACTGTTGCCGGCGAACCGCCTCCTTTCTAAGTTGTCGGTTCGTGCAGCGTCACAGCGGCATCACTAAGCGGCCACCCAATAGAAGAGGAGGGGCGGAGATGAGCGGGCCGAACATCCCGCCCACCTCCTTCCTTCCGTATTGCCGGCGACCAAGGGTAAGTTGTAGTTCGTCGTTCCCGAGGTGTCACACATAGCGATGTGTGCTGCAGCAGGAACGACGAACAACCTGCGTCCTCAACAATCAACGATTTTTTGAAAAGGAACGACGTGTCAACGATGGACGATTTGGTGAGTATTTTCCATTGTTAACGGTCACTCGTTGGTGTCACACACAACAACGTCGCTAACGATGCCGGATGTGCGTCACGGAATTCGTGACCCCGGCGATATATCATTAGATACGTCGTTGCGTGTAACGGGGCCTTAACACGCTGGGGCAAGGGAACGCCCGGCATATGGTGCACAACTGAGGTTACAACGGGGATGGAAAGGGTAGGAAGACCCTAACAGTAAGAAGAGGGGAGATGGGTCACCTCCCGACACCAGCCTGAGCTCCCTAACGTACCTATATGGGTCCTTTCCCATGTCGCCATCACCTGCCTAGTCCCTAGTTGTCCATCCACTCACTCTGAATAGTCCAAAGGCCAGTGAGTGCTATAGACTTCACCACTGCAATAGTCCAACACAGGGGAAGAAAGTCACACAAGGGAACATGGGCAAAAGGATATACACCAACACCAAAATTACAGACAAACACCAGGGCGGCAAACTACTGGACTCAGGGGTCTTCCTGAGACTTCCTCCCTTCAGTCAGTGGTCAGTTCAGAAATGAATTCTCTAACCGGCATCAGGAGATGGAACATGTGACTATTTAAAGGGAAAGGGAGTCGTCGCAAAATGCTGCACCTGAGATTGGAATAATAAGGAACTACCAGCAATGAAAAAGTTCTTAACCCTTGGGTGAAATATGGCATGGTCATCCATGTGATGCAAAAGTATTGTAAGTTCCCTGATGCCGAAGGCGCTCAAACACATTACTCTCTGTCGCGATGGGGTAAGGGAACACCCAGCACACAACTGAGGTTACAACGGGAATGGAAAGGGTAGGAAGACCCTAACGGTAGGGAGAGCAGACACGGGTCACCTCCTGACACTAGCCTGTGTCTGAACCATGAGCTCACTAATGTCCCTATATGGGTCCTTTCCCCCGTCGCCGTCACATGCCTAGTCCCTAGCTGTTCCTCCTCTCACCTTGAATAGTGCAGCGGCCGGTGAGTGCTCTAGACTTCACAACTGCAATAGTCCAATATGAAGTGCAAAGTGTGCCATTGATGTGCATCAGAAGAGGTCTAGTTAGCGCCAAAAGATGCAAATTGAAAATCGATCCCATTGACTTGCAACAAAGCCAACAGGATGAATGGGAGCAATTTTCACTTGCACAAATTTGAAGCAGAACACAACATAATACAGTAACAGCTAAGTTAATGAAACTTTTAATTCAACTCTAAAAATCCCACCTTCAGGTTAAGCACATTTTCCGGGTGTCAATTCTTTGTGATTTAATTCATTGCGGCTTTTCTAAATTCACAAAAAATATGCAATAAAATCTGTGGAAAAAGACCCACATGTAACGCATGCAAATGTTGGTGCGGAAAAGCAGCAGAAATGTTGGAGATATGCTATGGAAAATCTGCAAAATGTGCATTTACCCTTAAAGGGAATATGTCAGCAGGTTTTTGCTACCTCATCTGAGAGCAGCATTACGTAGGCAAAGAGATCCTGAGTTCAATGATGTATCACTTAGATTTCTGGCTGCAGCCGTTCTGACACAGTGAAAGATTGGAGATTTTGTATGTAGCAGAGCTGGGAGAGCTGTCCCCGCCCACACCAGGCTTTCAGTGCACATTTCCATAGACAAAAGCTTCTAATCACAGGAAGGGGCGGAGTCAGACTACAGCTCCTGTGCTGCTGAGACCCACTAATGATAAAGATAAGAGGCTCAAAGTAACATTGTATGTAAACAAAAAAAGACTGTGAAATAAGACACGCAGGGCTGAATTTTCTGTTTTAACTCTTGCAGCATGCTGTCTTCAGATTACATTGCAGAAACCTGCTGACAGTGTCCCTTTAAAAATGAACAGGGTTGTAATGGTCAAGGGAATTGGGCCCCCTTCTCTGTAGAGATGCAATATTAAGAGCTGCAATACCAAATCGAACCAGCAGACAAAGGTGGCGCTATTTTCAGGGAAAAAAAACAGACTATTTTTTTATTTCTGCCCACCCTTTTTAAATTCTATGGGAAAAGAATACAATTATATCTGCTCGTACTCGGCTTTGATTGTACATTATCGAATTTTCAATATTTTGACAATAATTTCCTCCTACGTTTGATGTAATTAAGTATAGAATAACCACTGAACAATGCTGAAGCCGGCTTTTTATAACAGTCTATGAAAATCGTACTCACTTATGAGACTTCGGTGCGGTATGAATAATTATGTCGCACCGAAGATTTCTCCCTAGAATACGGAATTAACAAACAATAACATGATGTGTAATTTGTGTTTTATGCACATTTGAAATTAAAACATGGATTTCACACAAAGTAATTACTAGACGGAGACTTGCCACAACAAACATGAATATAAAATGTAAATCAAAGTCATTTACATGCCTGGTACATGCTATTAAATGCACGAGGGAAACCCTTTGGGTCACTGTGTGTGGCAAGAAATAAGAGAAATACATTGTAGCTATTAAATACTTGTAGGGCGGCACTCATCTAATACAATTGTATTATGAATCAAGACATGTTGTGTTGTCTTTCCATAGGGAAATGTTGGATAGAGCTAGAATAACATGACAAAGCATATCAGAAGCGGATCGAGATGTTTTGGCACCCGGAGCAAGAATTCATTTTGGCACCACATCCCCCACCCCCACCCCAAAACGATTTGAGTTGTCGTCATGTGACCGGTCATTCATATCCGATTTACAACTGAATGGACGAATAAAATAATGACATTATCTAACCCATCAGGAATTATTAAATAAAGACCATTTCTTTCTGCAGAAGCTTCCTCGTTCAGTGATCAGGCATATTGCTTTGCTCTGCCCAAACATAGAAATAACTCTTCGACTCCATTTACATTCTTCTCCTTCTGATCTCTCTGACCACAAATTAGAACATCATCTTCAACTTCTTACATAAGGGGAGAAATTACAGGAGTCTGGGAAAATACTTATCTCTTTTATGACACTAGACAGCCAGGGAATGTTTAACTATGTGACAGAGGGGAGAGCGAATGGAGTTGAAGAGTTCTCTCTGTAATTGGGCAGAGCAAAGCGATATTGTCACGAGGGACTATGAGGATAGCAGAAAAGTGGGGCACCAAAGCTGACTCTCAGACTAGGGGGCACTGTTTTATCCCTATTCTCAGAGGTACTCCTTATGGTGGGGATGTCTGAGTCTCCTTCCTGGCCCTGTTGCTAGCCAGCCCTGATGTTATACACCCTACCCCAGGGGGGGCAGGGAAAGGAATGTGATTTAACCCACAGAAATAGAAAAACAGGGGAAACCAAAGCTCTGTCACACAGCACACACACACAGAAGTATAAGACAATACAATATAAAGATGAAAACAAGAGCAGGAAGGAAGCAACAAGATGATGGGAAACTCCACAACAACACCAAGCACAAATAAACTCTTTCTCCAGAAAGTCTGGGACACCACAACTCTCAGACCAACACAGCATAAACTATAGTTGGCATAGGTAGAAGATTTCCTCCAGCCTAAAAATGAGAGTAGCAGATGTAATTGTCTTCCTTACAACATGTGATCAAAGAAGCCTAATGAGTAGGCTAGCATATGTTAACTCTTGCTAGCTTGTCTATGAATGAGTAGACAGCAGGTCAACGCCCGGGTCTGCCTGCGTTGATCTGAAACACCAGGGAAACCAACAGACGGAGCGTCAGACTCTGAATTGTGAAAAGAGACTGATGCTGCCATGACAGTCGCCAAGTTTTGGGCAAAATCCTGTGTGACAGATATGCCCCATCACAGAACTAGAAGAGCTCTAATTTTAATTATTTCATAATCCCTGGTGGGTTAGGGTAGGGAAATAATGTAATATTTTCTAGTTAGTTGTTTTTTTTTGCAAGGGTTCCCCTTTTTTATTATTGTTTAATCATATTCTGTCCTTTTATATAGAAAACTAAAACTGACAGACAGCTGTGGGAGAGCATATTGCAGCCTTTGTCTTTACTGTTGCTGCCTATGCACAGTGCAGCACAATGGCATCTCCACTGCTGCCATGTTGCACTCTGCATAGACGTTGAGCAGGTTGCCTTATTCTGCTGCTCCTGCTCTATGAGTGCTGGGCACTTATGGCAAAACGCTCAGTGAAAATTCGAGGCTAGTCCTTGGACCATTTTGACAATAGTTGTCACAATGTGACTGCAAATGTCACACCAGAGATGAGAGGACTCCTGACAGGCGGTGCAACAGAGCGGGAACACTAGTGTAGTGTCACACGGGGGGAGGGTAGGACCCCCGACAAGTGACGCAACACAAAGGGTACACAATGCAACGGTTGACCCTTGTGCTAGGGAGAGGGAAGCAAGATTACCTCCTAAAACTCATCTGAGGTTGAACCCTGCACTCCCTAATGGCTCTATACGGGTCCATCCCCCTTGCGCTGTCACTTGCCTAGGCCCTTGGTGGCCCTAAACTCACCTTCACTAGTGCAGGACAGTGTCTCGCCACTACAAAAAGACAACAAGAGGAAAGTAAGACAAACGGGTGGGAAATTCACAACATAAAGCACTCCTTGGCTTCTTTAGAAAGAACCTTCACAGCTGCAATGGAAATGACACCACAGCTATGCAGAAATGAGCTTCATCAATATGGCCAGCATAGGTAAAGACACAACAAATAACACTGCACATATTCTCCAACTGGAACTTCTCAGCTACAAAAGAAGTGACACCTCAGATTTTCTAGAAACTGTCTCCTTCAAAGTGGACAGCATAGGTATGAGCTATAGCCGGCATAGGAAGTAGTGAGGAATGGATATTTATAGCAGAAGGGAGTGGCTGCAGTGGAGGTTACAACTACCTGTTAGATCACTGCAGGATAGAAATGAACCTTAACTGTTTCAACTCTGGATGGAATTAAATATGATCCAACTCTGGGTAAATAATAAGCGGAAGCAACAGCTCAACTTCTGAAGGAAAGCAGAAATGAGCTCCATCAATATGGACAGCATAGGTAAAGACATAACAAATAACACTGCACATATTCTCCATCTGGAACTTCTCAGCTACAAAAGAAGTGACACCTCAGAGTTTCTAGAAACTGTCTCCTTCAAAGTAGACAGTATATGTATGAGCTATAGCCGGCATAGGGTGGAGTTAGGGGTGGATATTTAAAGAAGAAGCTGCATCTGAGGTTACAACTACCTGTTAGATCACTGCAGGATGGAAAGGAACCTTAACTTCTTCAGTACTGGATGGAATTAAATAAGTTCCAAATCAGGGTAAAGGACGGGCGAGCACTAAAGAGGATCTTTGATCAACAATACCTTGTGATCCCAGATCCCCCCAAAATCACATCAGGCTGTGACGCACTCGTAACAATGAGAAGTTTTTTGCATTCATATAGAATTTTGCACCCACTTCAACTACCTTTGAGGTCCCCTCCATGCTAAGTGACTGATTGTTATCATCTCTGATGGTCTAGAGCAGTGTTTCTCAACTCCAGTCCTCAAGACCCACCAACAGATCATGTTTTTAGGTTTTCCTCAATATTAGACAGGTAATAATTCCATCACCTGTGCAACATTAAGGAAATCCGAGAAACCTGATTGAGGAAAACCTGAAAACATGATCTGCTGGTGGGTCTTGAGGACTGGAGTTGAGAAACACTGGTCTAGGGCATCCTTATATGCTATATATGGTGTACTGGGCATGAACATCAATTATTTTTCCTATAAACCCAGGATAGAAATGAACCTTAACTGCTTCAAGACTGGATGGAATTAATTCATTAATTAATTAAATAAATGCTCCATATGCTCCAACTCAGGGTAAATAATGAGCGGGAGCAACAGCTCAGCTTCTCCAGAGACTGGTTCCTTCAAAGTGGACAGCACAGTTAGGAGCTATAGCTGGCATAGGGAGGAGTAAGGGGTGGATATTTATAGAAGAATCTGGAACTGAGGTTACAACTACCTGTTAGATCATTGCAGGATAGAAATGAACCTTAACTGCTTCAGTACTGGATGGAATTAAATAAGCTCCAACTCAGGGTAAAGGACGAGCGAGCACTAAAGAGGATCTTTGATCAACAATACGTTGTGATCCCAGATGACCCCAAAATCGCATCAGGTTGTGATGCACTCGTAACAATGAATTTTTTTGCATTCATATAGAATTTTGCATCCAGTTCAACCACCTTTGTGGTCCCCTTCATGCTAAGTGACTGATTGTTATCATCCCTGATGGTCCGGGGCATCCATACATACTATATATTGTATACTGGGAATGAACATCAATTATTTTTCCATAAACCCAACAGATAGAATCTGCTTCAATAATATAAAGAATATTTCCCTTCCATGAATTACCTATTTTCTACTCAGAAAAGTGCAAGTACCATGTATTTGATGGTGCATAACACATTTGACAGCAGTGAACCCCATCATTTTCCAAAAAGCTTTAAAAGCACCCATCTCCCCCCTCCGAGGCCGCAGCAGTCACTGCTGAATTCTGCATTAAAGGTTGACGACCCAACAGTTTTGATTTGACTCCCCGTCGTTCCCGGTAAAAGGAATCCTCGGCACCCGGCTATTTCGCTGATTAATGGCGCTATTTCCACTCCTGGAAAGTTTAATACCTTTTTATGTTAAAAGTAAACTTTTTTTATTCAAATCAATCTATGAGAATTTGATATTAAAAGGGAAATAATAACTAGTGATTTTGTATGCTTTTAGGCCATTCCAGATCAAACTGTGTGATAAATGCAGCAATATCAGTTTTATCTACAGAATGGCGTAAAATTATTACTCTCAATGGACACTGCAGAATAAAACAAGAATGCCTTTATTACCGCTGGCGACGATGTGACAAGTCTGATAGATGCCACTTTGAGTCTCTACTGGGCATCTGTGTCCCTCCGCACTTATTCCGCGGCTTCTAATAGATCCTCCAGTTTTGACTGGCCATCACTTAAAAAAGTGTCATTTACTCAGAAGCGACAGGTGAGTAAAATGTCCTTAAACATTTAATTTGTCTCTCGTCCGCAGACTGAGTGACTAATGACTCTAAATAATGTATTTTATACATGTCGTCTCGCCTGGATGAGTCGCTGACCGTCGGCGATTGAATCGGAAAAAGTCCGTTTTATTTATTTAATATCAAAAACATTGAATTTTTTTCTTTTTTTTAATTTTTTTTACACTTACGAACTTTTGAAAATTGAAATCAGAGGATTTAAAATGTTATACATATGTCCTGTCTTTTTATATAGGATATACCCCTAGAGTAACCAAGTCAAATCTCAAGTATTACGTATGATACCCATCATCTTACCCCAAAATAAATACTGACCCAAGACTAGACTTCCTAATCAAACAAAAAATTCCTAAATACATACAGACCCCAAAATTAATCCAAGCACCAGAACAGACTCTCTAAATTTATAAAGTCTCCCCTATTTAAATTCCGAGCAAAGGACCCCCTTTCTGGAACACACTCTGATTGAGTCCGTTAAGACTGGGGTCAGCATTGGCCCTCTTCTTTTTAATACCTTTATTAATGACCTTGCAGAAGACATAAAGAGTAGAATTTAAATATGTGCAAATTATACAAAATTAAATTCAGAGCAAAGGACCCTCTCAATGGATCATACTTTGAGTCAGTTAACACTGCAGTATCACTAGGTTCAGCATTGGGCCCTCTTCTTTTTAATACGTTTATTAATGACCTTGCAGAAGACATAAAGAGTAGAATTTAAATATGTGCAAATTATACAAAATTAAATTCAGAGCAAAGGACCCTCTCAATGGATCATACTTTGAGTCAGTTAACACTGCAGTACCACTAGGGTCAGTATTGGGCCCTCTTCTTTTTAATACGTTTATTAATGACCTTGCAGAAGACATAAAGAGTAGAATTTAAATATGTGCAAATTATACAAAATTAAATTCAGAGCAAAGGACCCTCTCAATGGATCATACTTTGAGTCAGTTAACACTGCAGTACCACTAGGGTCAGTATTGGGCCCTCTTCTTTTTAATACCTTTATTAATGACCTTGCAGAAGACATAAAGAGTAGAATTTAAATATTTGCAAATGATACAAAAATTATATTCAGAGCAAAGGACCCTCTCAATGGATCATACACGGAGTCAGTTAACACTGCAGTACCACTGGTGTCAGTATTGGGCCCTCTTCTTTTTAATACCTTTATTAATGACCTTGCAAAAGGCATAAAGAGTAGAATTTAAATATTTGCAAATGATACTAAAATTAAATTCAGAGCAAAGGACCCTCTCAATGGAACACACTCTGAGTCAGTTAACACTGCAGTACCACTGGGGTCAGTATTGGGCCCTCTTCTTTTTAATACCTTTATTAATGACCTTGCAAAAGGCATAAAGAGTAGAATGTGAATATTTGCAGATGACACTAAGGTTAAATTCAGAGCAAAGGACCCTCTTAGTGGAACACACTCTGATTGAGTCAGTTAACACTGTGGTACCACTGGGGTCAGTATTGGGCCTCTTCTTCTTTTTATTACCTTTATTAGTGACCTTGCAGAAGGCATAAAGAGTAGAATACAGATGACACTAAGGTTGAATTCAGAGATAAGAACCCTCTTAATGGAACACACTCTGATTGAGTTAGTTAACACTGTAGTACCACTAGTGTCAGTATTGGGCCCTCTTCTTTTTAATACCTTTATTAATGACCTTGCAGAAGGCATAACAGTAGAATTTGTAAAGTGCAAATTATACTAAAATTAAATTCAGAGCAAAGGACCCTCTTAATGGAACACACTCTGATTGAGTCAGTTAACACTTTGATCAGTATTGGGCCCTCTTCTTTTAATACCTTTTCATAATGATCTTGCAGGGTTCATAAAGAGCAGAATTTGAATATGTGCAGTTGATACAAAGATCAGCAAGTTAATCAACACAGGGGAGGATAATTTAATACTACAGAGGAATTTATCTAAACTGGAGGCTTTAATGTAGATAAATGTAAAGTCATGCTTTTGGGCCTAGGAAATATAATGTATAATTGTGCACTAACTAGTAACACAGTCACTGATAAGACAAGTATATTGGTGGACAGCAAACTCAACTTTAGTGACTAATGTCAGGAAGCTGCTACCAAGGCAAATAAAATCATGGGATGCATTAAAAGAGACAGTGATGCTCATGACAAGAACCTAGTTTTGTCTCTATACAAGTCACTAGTGCTGTCAAATTTAAAATATTGTGTAGTTTGGGGCTTCAATGTATAAGAAGGACAGATCTGAACTAGAGCTGGTGCAGAGATGTGTAACCAAGGTTATTAGAGAGGTTGTCCACTTTTTGGACAACCCTTTATCAACCCATATGTTTTCACCCAGTAAAATAATAATACTGAGTCTCACCTCCGGAGCCGACACTGTTCCAGCAGGGGTGGTCCTGCCTCTCCTGGGGATCATGTAACATTGTTATGTCACGCGATCCTTGCAGTCTTTCAGCTCTGACTTCACTTTTCCTATACTACAATGTAATTGACATCCGAAGCAGGTTTCTCTGGATGTCTTGAGAAAGGAGGAGAGAATGATAAGGGAATGGATGAATTGCAAAAGACAGACTATCAAACTTAGAGTATTTCAGTTTGGAAAAGCAAAGGAATAGGGCTGCTTTTATTACAGTGTACAAATATAGGAGGGGACAGTACAGGGATCTGACTAATTATCTTTTTACACCTTTGGCTGGAGTGATTACAAGTATGCATCCTCTATGTCTAGAGGAAAAAGGTTTAATCATCATCACAGATGGTGATTCTTAATGTGCAAGCAGTAGGAACTATGGATTCTTTACTGTGCAAGTAGTAAGACTATAGATTATTTTCTGTGCAAGCAGTGAGATTATAGATTCTTTACTGTGCAAGCAGTGAGACTGGATTCTTTACTGTGCAAGCAGTAAGACTATGTATTCTTTACTGTGAAAGCAGTAAGGCTATGGATTCTTTACTGTGAAAGCAGTGAGATTATAGATTCTTTACTGTGCAAGCAGTGAGACAATGGATTCTTTACTGTGCAAGCAGTAAGACTATGTATTCTTTACTGTGCAAGCAGTAAGGCTATGGATTATTTACTGTGCAAGCAGTGAGATTATAGATTCTTTACTGTGCAAGCAGTGAGATTATAGATTCTTTACTGTGCAAGCAGTGAGATTATAGATTCTTTACTGTGCAAGCAGTAAGACTGTGGATTCTTTACTGTACGGTCAGCGAGATTATGGATTTTTTACTGTGCGAGCACTGAGACTATGGATTCTTTACTGTGCACACAGTGGGAACTATGGATACTTTACTGTGCAAGCAGTAAGACTAGATTCATTACTGTGCAAGCAATTAGATTATAGATTCTTTATTGTGCAAGCAGTGAGACTATGGATTCTTTTCTGTGCAAGTAGCAAAATTATGGAACTGTGTGCCACATCATGTAATGGTTGTGTCTCTGAACAAGCGCAATGATGATCTCAATGACTTTCTTGATAAATATAATATCACACGCTATGTAAACTTGATATTGAAGATGGGACATTTACCCAGGAAACTAGTCTCTTTTCCATATCTGAAGTTGGGAAGGAATATTTCCCTTAGGCGGGCTTTGCACACTACGACATTGCAAGCCGATGCTGCGATGCCGAGCGCGATTGTCTCCGCCCCTGTCGCAGCTGCGATATCATGGTGATAGCTGGCGTAGCGAACATTATCGCAACGGCAGCTTCACATGGACATACCTGCCCTGCGACGTCGCTCTGGCCGGCGACCCGCCTCCTTATTAAGGGGGCGGGTAGTGCGGCATCATAGCGACGTCACACGGCAGGCGGCCAATAGAAGCGGAGGGGCGGAGATGAGCGGGACGTAAACATCCCGCCCACCTCCTTCCTTCCGCATAACCGGCCGGGACGCAGGTAAGGAGATGTTCCTCGCTCCTGCGGCTTCACACACAGCGATGTGTGCTGCCGCAGGAACGAGGAACAACATCGTAACATCGGTCCTTCCAAAATTATGGAAATGACCAGCGCTACACCGATCATATGATTACGACGATTTTGCGCTCGTTAATTGTATCAAAAAGGCTTTACACACTACGATATCGCCTGCGACGCCACACGGCAGGCGGCCAATAGAAGCGGAGGGGCGGAGATGAGCGGGATGTAAACATCCCGCCCACCTCCTTCCTTCCGCATAGCCGGTGGAGGCAGGTAAGGAGACGTTCCTCGCTCCTGCGACTTCACACACAGCGATGTGTGCTGCCGCAGGAACGAGGAACAACATTGTACCGTCGTGGCTGCGCAATTATGGAAATATCGGACCCTACACCGATCATATGATAACGACGCTTTTGCGCTCGTTAATCGTATGTAAAAGGGTTCACATGCTGCGATGTCGAGAGCAACGCCGGATGTGCGTCACATTCGATTTGACCCCACCGACATTGCACCTGCGATGTCGCAACGTGCAAAGTACCCCTAACGGGTACTTTGCACGCTGCATCATCGCTAGCCGATGCTAGCGATGCCGAGCGCGATAGTACCCGCCCCCGTCGCAGATGCGATATCTTGTGATAGCTGCCGTAGCGAACAGTATCGCTACGGCAGCTTCACATGCACTTACATGCCTTGCGACGTTGCTCTGGCCGACGATCCGCCTCCTCCTTAAGGAGGCGGGTCGTGCGTCGTCACAGCAATGTCACACGACAGGCGGCCAATAGAAGCGGAGGGGCGGAGATGAGCAGAACGTAAACATCCCGCCCACCTCCTTCCTTCCGCATAGCCAGTGGAGGCAGGTAAGGAGAAGTTCCTCGCTCCTGCGGCTTCATACACAGCGATGTGTGCTGCCGCAGGAACGAGGAACAACATCGTATCTCCTATTGGTGCGATATTATGAAAATGACCGACGCTACACAGATCACCGATTACGACGCTTTTGCGATCATTTATCGGCACATCTAGGCTTTACACGTTGCGACATCGTTACCGGCGCCGGATGTGCATCACTTTTGATTTGACCCCGACGATATCGCAGGTGCGATGTCGCAACGTGCAAAGTACCCCTAACAGTGAGCCATGTATCGTCCCAAGGATCTAAATGGCTAAATGGTATTCTTCTTCTTCACAGGTAAATTGTACTAGTGCACAGAAATACAACTCTATGTGCAGTATACATGCACACATGCTTTAGTGTATGTGTGCACTATACAGTATATATATATATGTGTGTGTGTGTGCATAATGTGTAAATGTGTGTAATGTACTATAATATGTGTTTATATATATATTTTATATATAGTGGGGAAAAAAGTGTTTCTTCAGCCCCCAATTGTGCAAGTTCTCCCCCTTATAAAGATGAAATTTGATAGAAGGAGGTTTGCACTCAAAATCTCACGATACTTGGCCCCATTCATTCTTTCATGTACACGGATCAGTTGTCCTGGTCCCTTTGCAGAGAAACAGCCTCAAAGCATGATGTTAACACCCCCATGCTTCACGGTAGGTATGGTGTTCTTTGGATACAACTCAGCATTCTGTCTCCTCCAAACACGATGAGTTGTGTTTCTACCAAACAGTTCTACTTTGGTTTCATCAGACCATATGACATTCTCCCAATACTCTTCTGGATTTTCCAAATGCTCTGTAGCAAACGTCAGATGGGTCTGGACATGTACTGGATTAAGCAAGGAAGCACGTCTGGCATTGCAGGATCTGAGTCCCTGGTGGTGTAGTGTGTTACTGATAGTAGCCTTTGTTACGATGGTCCCAACTCTATGCAGATCATTCACTAGGAACCCCATGGGATTCTGGGATGTTTACTCACCGTTCTTGTGATCATTTTGACCCCACAGGGTTAGATCTTGCGTGGAGCCCCAGATTGAGGGAGATTATCAGTGGTCTTGTATGTCTTCCATTTTCTTATTATTGCTCGCACAGTTGATTTCATCCCACCAAGCTGCTTGCCTATTGCAGATTCAGTCTTCCCAGCCTGGTGCAGGGCTGCAATTTTTTTTCTGGTGTCCTTCAACAGCTCTTTGGTCTTCACCATAGTGGAGTTAGGAGTGTGACTGAGGTTGTGGACAGGTGTCTTTTATACTAACAAGTTATAACCGGAGCCATTACTACAGGTAATGAGTGGAGGACAGAGGAGCCTCTTAAAGAAGAAGTTACAGGTCTGTGAGAGCCAGAAATCTTTCATGTTTTTAGGTGACTAAATGCTTATTTTCCACCATAATTTCCAAATAAAATCTTGCCAAATCAGAGGCGGTGATTTTCTGGATTTGTTTTCTCATTTTGTCTTTCATAGTTGTGGTCATCTATGATGTCAATTACAGGCCGACCTCATCTTTATAAGGGGGAGAACTTGCACAATTGGGGGATGACTAAATACTTTTTTTCCCCACTGTATGTGCCTACTGGGTCATTTTGCATGATGTGTACATGCAGGTATGGAAAGATGAAGGGAAGGGCCAGACACACATCCTTCACTACTCTGGACTGGATGTTGCATTATGAAGGTACATGCTAAAAGATTAGTCCAGAATGTATAATTATCTCCTATCTATTTGTAGACAGAGTTAAACCGTATGATAACAAAAAAACACAATTTACCACTTACGTCTCCCATGATTATTTCTCCTGCAACCGCCAATTTGTTTGTGAAAGACGCGTCCCCTTAAATTGCTATAATTGAGCAGTAAGCAATATTGTTATGGGTCATCTTACACAGGCGATTAAGTAAGAAGCCACTTCCGTCTAAGAAAAAAATAACATATGTTCAGTGATGAGATTCGCTGCCATCGTAAAAAATAACACTTGGAATTCAGAGTAGCTAAAACTGTAATTACCCTTACCGATGATTGTTGCATGCCTGATAGTATTTCCTGCGAATACGACTTTTGGTTACTCCCTGTGCCTGCTAAGATTTTGGTAAACTATGAAAAATTAAAGGCTCCCCATGGTAGTGAGGCCTAATCTCGGCTTAATGGCGCTACGTAAATGGGGTTTTCAGACTGTGACCCCAATGGCTTATACAGCAATCTATAGCAGACTCCATAATCTGCGCTACTGACCCCCCGTAATATTCAAGACTTTTTTATGAACTTGGCACTCCAAAATTAGTGCAAGAAAAGCATACGACAATCCACTTTGTATAAATGACGTTTCGGCCAATTATTGGGCCTTCATCAGAATACTATGCTTACAGCATGGATGTGATGCTAGCATTTTGCCCACAATTATTGTCAGCATTTCTCATCTTCTTTCAATCTGTTCTGATGAAGGCCTAATAAGTGGCCAAAATGTCATTTTATACAGAGGATTGCTGTGTATTTAAACATTAGTGTAACGCCTATGTAACGCCCCAGCGAGGATGTCGGTTCCCTCACCTGTCTGGTGAGGCGGTGGTGGTCCCGTCCCCATCCCATGATGGAGCCTCATGGAGCGTCTATACTCCTGACAGGCTCCAGGCCTCTGCCTGTAGGGCACACCCACGGTGATGCCCCTTTCTTAAAAGGCCAGCATCCTCCTAACCCGGAAGTGCCTCCCACGTCAGCTGGGAGACTGTAGGTATTTAAGGCAGCTGTGCCCTTTGAGAGTTGGCTGGGCAATGAGTTAGAGTTAGATTCATTGCTGTAGTCAGATTTTTCTAGCACTGAGCTGCTGCTGCCACTGTCTTATTGTGCTAGTTCTGTTGCTTATACCTGTTTGTATTACAGTGTGCTGCTGCCGTATCCTTACCTGCTGCTGCTGTGCTGCGAGCCATTGCCCTAACTGCCTGCCACGATACCCGCTGCCACGAAGTATTGTCCCCTGTAGCCACAAGTATCCATCCATCCCGGACAGAATCTCGACACCAGCTGCTGCCGGAACCTAATACCAGAGACTGTCTTTCCGGTACCCCTGGGGCCAACGGACGCAGCACCAGTCTTTCCAAGTGGCACCCGGACTAACACCTGCAGCATAACACCCTCACCATTAGGGGCTCATAGTCAAGACCCTCTGGCAGGGCCGGCGTCAGCACCCGGCAAACCCGGGCAAATGCCGGGGCCCTATAGAGCCGGGGGGGCCAACTCGGCCTTGTCAGTTCTCCTGTCCCTTGGCCGGGGCCCACTCGCCTTTACAGTTCTGCTGCCCCAGGCCGAGTTCTGGGGACCGCAGTCCTCGGCAGCAATCTGCGGCGCCGTCATTTTAAGGCGCGCAGACATCCTGGTTTGAACTTCATCTGTGGGTGGAGCTACCGCCTTCTCAGTCCCAGAGATGAAGGAGGCGAGCTTCTGTCCGGCGCTGTGTGGGCCCCCTCTCCACCGTGACCTAATCGGGTAAGTGCCCTCCCCGCCTCCCCATTATGGGCCCCCGTGAGCTGCTTCTACCCCCCCCAGATGTATGCCCTGCCAACACTCCCCCCACTCCCCCCGCCGATGCCGCGGGTGCTGTCCCCGCAGAGCAGCAGAGTTGTGTGTGTTTGTCTGTATGTAGCAGAGTTGTGTGTATTTGTCTGCCTGTATGTAGTATGTAGCAGAGTTGTGTGTGTTTGTCTGTATGTAGCAGAGTTGTGTGTGTTTGTCTGTATGTAGCAGAGTTGTGTGTCTGTGTGTGTGTGTGTGTGTGTGTCTGTAAGTGTATATGACTGTATAGATTTGTCTGTTTATATGTATTTTTGTGAGTTTGTCTTTAAATATGTATATGTACGTGTTCGTATCGGTGTCTGTGTGTGGATGGGGCCCACTGGGTCTCTTCCGCCCGGGGCCCACAAGAACCTGGAGCCGGCCCTGCCCTCTGGGTTCTCTGTGTGCTGCAGCCCAGACTGTTCACTAACATCTCTGCTTGCCCGACGAGCATAACAATTGAATTGCCGTGTATTTATGCAGTGGATTGTTGTCTATTTACAAGGCTTGCCGTATATTTATACGGTGGATTGTCGTGTGAAACACAATAACTTTCTGGCTTTTCTCGCACCAATTTTGGAGCATCAAGTTTATAAAAAACTTTTTACATTCGAAGTGGAATCCTACTTGAGCACCTACTTTAAATAGGAGTGCCGCGCATCCTTTTTGGATCCAAACAATATTAAAGGCTATGCCCTCTTTTGCAATCTTTTTTGATTACTGTAATGCAAAGTTGAAAAATCCAGATCGGTCACATGTGAAAAATTCAGATTGTGGATGTGATTGGCTCCATTTGCAGATAAAGACACATTTGCACTCTGAAATGTTAGGATATGTTAACAATGAATATAGGAATATGAACATGTATTAATGCTAAGAAAATACATCTAAAAATTGAGATACTTAGTATATAAAAATGGCCCATTATATGTGAGCCCAACAGCCAACAGCAAGATGTATCTCCTATGTTGGGCCCCTGTCTACTCTAATGCCTTTCTTTGAGTTAAAAAAAACCCTCCAATTTATAGGCAGATAAAATTAAAGGCTATGCCCACTTTTGCAATGTTTTTTTGATTACTCTAACGCAAATTTCAGATGGCTGTGCAAAAACTCAGACCAGTCACATCTGCAAATTGTGAAAGTGACTGGCCCCAAATTGTGGAAGTTGCAGCCCCATTTGCTTGTCTAGTTGTCTGCATATCCGATAAGTGTAGGGGCTGCTTGAAATTTACATGCACTAAGTTTGTCTGTAAGGTGGACCAAAGTAGGGAATGCTGCAGTTTTTTCTGTGCAGACCAGTGTAGAAAATTGGCCTTGTGCACTGGCACGTTGGCTATAATGCATCCTTGGTGCACACGGACAGCACACACCGTTATCATGAACGAGCCCTTGGGCATCTAAAATATGAGATGAAGCAACTGTGCAAGTAATACTCAAATTTTTAAAAAAATTACATTTGTAAAAATGCGGTCTTTAATAAATTTACCACTCTGTGGGTTTAGCGAAATGGTAGCCATTAGTCATCATTTTTCTGAATTGTAAAGGGTTATAAAAAGGTTAGAATTGTCCACTACTAGGACAACCCCTTCTGATTCCACGTTTCCCACAGGTAAATAATAAAGCCTATACTCACCTCCCGTACAGGAGCCCTTCCAGAATTGTCCAGGCTCATGTGAGCCCCGCGCCCAATCAGCGCTGGCTTCTGTCTCCCCGCCTTTGGACCAAACAAGATAATCGACAGGAAGTGAGCTTAGCAGCTGTGCTCACTTCCTGTTGATTGCTTGTTTGGTCCAAAGGTGGGGAGAAGGAAGCCAGCGCTGATTCAATGCAGGGAGAAGGAAGCCAGCGCTGATTCGATGCAGGGAGAAGGAAGCCAGCACTGATTCAATGCAGGGAGAAGGAAGCCAGCGCTGATTCAATGCAGGGAGAAGGAAGCCAGCGCTGATTCAATGCAGGGAGAAGGAAGCCAGTGCTGATTCAATGCAGGGAGAAGGAAGCCAGCGCTGATTCAATGCAGGGAGAAGGAAGCCAGCGCTGATTCAATGCAGGGAGAAGGAAGCCAGCGCTGATTCAATGCAGGGAGAAGGAAGCCAGCGCTGATTCAATGCAGGGAGAAGGAAGCCAGCGCAGACTGGATGCGGGGAGAAGGAAGCCAGCGCTGATTCAATGCAGGGAGAAGGAAGCCAGCGCTGATTCAATGCAGGGAGAAGGAAGCCAGCGCTGATTCAATGCAGGGAGAAGGAAGCCAGCGCTGATTCAATGCAGGGAGAAGGAAGCCAGCGCTGATTCAATGCAGGGAGAAGGAAGCCAGCGCAGACTGGATGCGGGGAGAAGGAAGCCAGCGCTGATTCAATGCAGGGAGAAGGAAGCCAGCGCTGATTCAATGCAGGGAGAAGGAAGCCAGCGCTGATTCAATGCAGGGAGAAGGAAGCCAGCGCTGATTCAATGCAGGGAGAAGGAAGCCAGCGCTGATTCAATGCAGGGAGAAGGAAGCCAGCGCAGACTGGATGCGGGGAGAAGGAAGCCAGCGCTGATTCAATGCAGGGAGAAGGAAGCCAGCGCTGATTCAATGCAGGGAGAAGGAAGCCAGCGCTGATTCAATGCAGGGAGAAGGAAGCCAGCGCTGATTCAATGCAGGGAGAAGGAAGCCAGCGCTGATTCAATGCAGGGAGAAGGAAGCCAGCGCTGATTCAATGCAGGGAGAAGGAAGCCAGCGCTGACTGGATGCGGGGAGAAGGAAGCCAGCACTGATTCAATGCAGGGAGAAGGAAGCCAGCGCTGATTCAATGCAGGGAGAAGGAAGCCAGCGCTGATTCAATGCAGGGAGAAGGAAGCCAGCGCTGATTCAATGCAGGGAGAAGGAAGCCAGCGCTGATTCAATGCAGGGAGAAGGAAGCCAGCGCAGACTGGATGCGGGGAGAAGGAAGCCAGCGCTGATTCAATGCAGGGAGAAGGAAGCCAGCGCTGATTCAATGCAGGGAGAAGGAAGCCAGCGCTGATTCAATGCAGGGAGAAGGAAGCCAGCGCTGACTGGATGCGGGGAGAAGGAAGCCAGCGCTGATTCAATGCAGGGAGAAGGAAGCCAGTGCTGATTCAATGCAGGGAGAAGGAAGCCAGCGCTGATTCAATGCAGGGAGAAGGAAGCCAGCGCTGATTCAATGCAGGGAGAAGGAAGCCAGCGCTGATTCAATGCAGGGAGAAGGAAGCCAGCGCTGATTCAATGCAGGGAGAAGGAAGCCAGCGCTGACTGGATGCGGGGAGAAGGAAGCCAGCGCTGATTCAATGCAGGGAGAAGGAAGCCAGCGCTGATTCAATGCAGGGAGAAGGAAGCCAGCGCTGATTCAATGCAGGGAGAAGGAAGCCAGCACTGATTCAATGCAGGGAGAAGGAAGCCAGCGCTGATTCAATGCAGGGAGAAGGAAGCCAGCGCTGATTCAATGCAGGGAGAAGGAAGCCAGCGCTGATTCAATGCAGGGAGAAGGAAGCCAGCGCTGATTCAATGCAGGGAGAAGTAAGCCAGTGCAGACTGGATGCGGGGAGAAGGAATCCAGCACTGATTCAATGCAGGGAGAAGGAAGCCAGCGCTGATTCAATGCAGGGAGAAGGAAGCCAGCGCTGACTGGATGCAGGGAGAAGGAAGCCAGCGCTGATTCAATGCAGGGAGAAGGAAGCCAGCGCTGATTCAATGCAGGGAGAAGGAAGCCAGCGCTGACTGGATGCGGGGAGAAGGAATCCAGCGCTGATTCAATGCAGGGAGAAGGAAGCCAGCGCTGATTCAATGCAGGGAGAAGGAAGCCAGCGCTGATTCAATGCAGGGAGAAGGAAGCCAGCGCTGACTGGATGCGGGGAGAAGGAAGCCAGCGCTGACTGGATGCAGGGAGAAGGAAGCCAGCACTGATTCAATGCAGGGAGAAGGAAGCCAGCGCTGATTCAATGCAGGGAGAAGGAAGCCAGCGCTGATTCAATGCAGGGAGAAGGAAGCCAGCGCTGATTCAATGCAGGGAGAAGGAAGCCAGCGCTGACTGGATGCGGGGAGAAGGAATCCAGCACTGATTCAATGCAGGGAGAAGGAAGCCAGCGCTGATTCAATGCAGGGAGAAGGAAGCCAGCGCTGATTCAATGCAGGGAGAAGGAAGCCAGCGCTGATTCAATGCAGGGAGAAGGAAGCCAGCGCTGATTCAATGCAGGGAGAAGGAAGCCAGTGCTGATTCAATGCAGGGAGAAGTAAGCCAGTGCAGACTGGATGCGGGGAGAAGGAATCCAGCACTGATTCAATGCAGGGAGAAGGAAGCCAGCGCTGATTCAATGCAGGGAGAAGGAAGCCAGCGCTGACTGGATGCAGGGAGAAGGAAGCCAGCGCTGATTCAATGCAGGGAGAAGGAAGCCAGCGCTGATTCAATGCAGGGAGAAGGAAGCCAGCGCTGACTGGATGCGGGGAGAAGGAATCCAGCGCTGATTCAATGCAGGGAGAAGGAAGCCAGCGCTGATTCAATGCAGGGAGAAGGAAGCCAGCGCTGATTCAATGCAGGGAGAAGGAAGCCAGCGCTGACTGGATGCGGGGAGAAGGAAGCCAGCGCTGACTGGATGCAGGGAGAAGGAAGCCAGCGCTGATTCAATGCAGGGAGAAGGAAGCCAGCGCTGATTCGCTGCGGGGAGAAGGAAGCCAGCGCTGATTCAATGCAGGGAGAAGGAAGCCAGCGCTGATTCGATACAGGGAGAAGGAAGCCAGCGCTGATTCAATGCGGAGAGAAGGAACCCAGCGCTGATTCGATACAGGGAGAAGGAAGCCAGCGATGATTCGATACAGGGAGAAGGAAGCCAGCGATGATTCGATACAGGGAGAAGGAAGCCAGCGCTGATTCGATGCGGAGAGAAGGAACCCAGCGCTGATTCGATACAGGGAGAAGGAAGCCAGCGCTGATTCGATGCGGAGAGAAGGAACCCAGCGCTGATTCGATACAGGGAGAAGGAAGCCAGCGCTGATTCACTGCGGGGAGAAGGAAGCCAGCGCTGACTGAATGCAGGGAGAAGGAAGCCAGCGCTGACTGGATGCAGGGAGAAGGAAGCCAGCGCTGATTCAATGCAGGGAGAAGGAAGCGAGCGCTGACTGGATGCGGGGAGAAGGAAGCCAGCGCTGACTGGATGCGGGGAGAAGGAAGCCAGTGCTGATTCGATACAGGGAGAAGGAAGCCAGCGCTGACTGAATGCAGGGAGAAGGAAGCCAGCGCTGACTGGATGCAGGGAGAAGGAAGCCAGCGCTGATTCGCTGCGGGGAGAAGGAAGCCAGCGCTGACTGGATGCGGGGAGAAGGAAGCCAGCGCTGACTGGATGCGGGGAGAAGGAAGCCAGTGCTGATTCGATACAGGGAGAAGGAAGCCAGCGCTGACTGGATGCGGGGAGAAGGAAGCCAGCGCTGATTCGATACAGGGAGAAGGAAGCCAGTGCTGATTCGATACAGGGAGAAGGAAGCCAGCGCTGATTCGATACAGGGAGAAGGAAGCCAGCGCTGATTCGATGCGGAGAGAAGGAACCCAGCGCTGATTCGATACAGGGAGAAGGAAGCCAGCGCTGATTCGATGCGGAGAGAAGGAACCCAGCGCTGATTCGATACAGGGAGAAGGAAGCCAGCGCTGATTCGCTGCGGGGAGAAGGAAGCCAGCGCTGACTGGATGTGGGGAGAAGGAAGCCAGCGCTGACTGAATGCAGGGAGAAGGAAGCCAGCGCTGACTGAATGCAGGGAGAAGGAAGCCAGCGCTGACTGAATGCAGGGAGAAGGAAGCCAGCGCTGATTCGCTGCGGGGAGAAGGAAGCCAGCGCTGATTCGCTGCGGGGAGAAGGAAGCCAGCGCTGATTCGATACAGGGAGAAGGAAGCCAGCGATGATTGGATGCGGGGAGAAGGAAGCCAGCGCTGATTCGCTGCGGGGAGAAGGAAGCCAGCGCTGATTCGCTGCGGGGAGAAGGAAGCCAGCGCTGATTCGATACAGGGAGAAGGAAGCCAGCGATGATTGGATGCGGGGAGAAGGAAGCCAGCGCTGATTCGCTGCGGGGAGAAGGAAGCCAGCGCTGATTCGCTGCAGGGAGAAGGAAGCCAGCGCTGATTCGATACAGGGAGAAGGAAGCCAGCGCTGATTCGATGCGGAGAGAAGGAACCCAGCGCTGACTGAATGCAGGGAGAAGGAAGCCAGCGCTGATTCAATGCAGGGAGAAGGAAGCCAGCGCTGACTGAATGCAGGGAGAAGGAAGCCAGCGCTGATTCAATGCAGGGAGAAGGAAGCCAGCGCTGATTCAATGCAGGGAGAAGGAAGCCAGCGCTGATTCAATGCAGGGAGAAGGAAGCCAGCGCTGATTCAATGCAGGGAGAAGGAAGCCAGCGCTGATTCAATGCAGGGAGAAGGAAGCCAGCGCTGATTCAATGCAGGGAGAAGGAAGCCAGCGCTGATTCGATACAGGGAGAAGGAAGCCAGCGCTGATTCGATGCGGAGAGAAGGAAGCCAGCGCTGACTGAATGCAGGGAGAAGGAAGCCAGCGCTGATTCAATGCAGGGAGAAGGAAGCCAGCGCTGATTCAATGCAGGGAGAAGGAAGCCAGCGCTGATTCAATGCAGGGAGAAGGAAGCCAGTGCTGATTCAATGCAGGGAGAAGGAAGCCAGCACTGATTCAATGCAGGGAGAAGGAAGCCAGCGCTGATTCAATGCAGGGAGAAGGAAGCCAGCGCTGACTGAATGCAGGGAGAAGGAAGCCAGCGCTGATTCAATGCAGGAAGAAGGAAGCCAGCGCTGATTCAATGCAGGGAGAAGGAAGCCAGCGCTGATTCAATGCGGGGAGAAGGAAGCCAGCGCTGATTCAATGCAGGGAGAAGGAAGCCAGCGCTGATTCAATGCAAGGAGAAGGAAGCCAGCGCTGATTCAATGCAGGGAGAAGGAAGCCAGCGCTGATTCAATGCAGGGAGAAGGAAGCCAGCGCTGATTCAATGCAGGGAGAAGGAAGCCAGCGCTGATTCAATGCAGGGAGAAGGAAGCCAGCGCTGATTCAATGCAGGGAGAAGGAAGCCAGCGCTGATTCAATGCAGGGAGAAGGAAGCCAGCACTGATTCAATGCAGGGAGAAGGAAGCCAGCGCTGACTGGATGCGGGGAGAAGGAAGCCAGCGCTGATTCAATGCAGGGAGAAGGAAGCCAGCGCTGACTGGATGCAGGGAGAAGGAAGCCAGCGCTGACTGGATGCGGGGAGAAGGAAGCCAGCGCTGATTCGATGCGGAGAGAAGGAACCCAGCGCTGATTCGATACAGGGAGAAGGAAGCCAGCGATGATTGGATGCGGGGAGAAGGAAGCCAGCGCTGATTCGATGCGGGGAGAAGGAAGCCAGCGCTGATTCGATGCGGGGAGAAGGAAGCCAGCGCTGATTCGATACAGGGAGAAGGAAGTCAGCGCTGATTCGATGCGGGGAGAAGGAAGCCAGCGCTGATTCGATACAGGGAGAAGAAAGCCAGCGCTGATTCGATGCGGGGAGAAGGAAGCCAGCGCTGATTCGATACAGGGAGAAGGAAGCCAGTGCTGATTCGCTGCGGGGAGAAGGAAGCCAGCGCTGATTCGATACAGGGAGAAGGAAGCCAGCGCTGACTGAATGCAGGGAGAAGGAAGCCAGCGCTGATTCAATGCAGGGAGAAGGAAGCCAGCGCTGATTCAATGCAGGGAGAAGGAAGCCAGCGCTGATTCAATGCAGGGAGAAGGAAGCCAGCGCTGATTCAATGCAGGGAGAAGGAAGCCAGTGCTGATTCAATGCAGGGAGAAGGAAGCCAGCGCAGACTGGATGCGGGGAGAAGGAAGCCAGCGCTGATTCAATGCAGGGAGAAGGAAGCCAGCGCTGATTCAATGCAGGGAGAAGGAAGCCAGCGCTGATTCAATGCAGGGAGAAGGAAGCCAGCGCTGATTCAATGCAGGGAGAAGGAAGCCAGCGCTGACTGGATGCAGGGAGAAGGAAGCCAGCGCTGATTCAATGCAGGGAGAAGGAAGCCAGCGCTGATTCAATGCAGGGAGAAGGAAGCCAGCGCTGATTCAATGCAGGGAGAAGGAAGCCAGCACAGACTGAATGCGGGGAGAAGGAAGCCAGCGCTGATTCAATGCAGGGAGAAGGAAGCCAGCGCTGATTCAATGCAGGGAGAAGGAAGCCAGCGCTGATTCAATGCAGGGAGAAGGAAGCCAGCGCTGATTCAATGCAGGGAGAAGGAAGCCAGCGCTGATTCAATGCAGGGAGAAGGAAGCCAGCGCTGACTGGATGCAGGGAGAAGGAAGCCAGCGCTGATTCAATGCAGGGAGAAGGAAGCCAGCGCTGATTCAATGCAGGGAGAAGGAAGCCAGCGCTGATTCAATGAAGGGAGAAGGAAGCCAGTGCTGATTCAATGCAGGGAGAAGGAAGCCAGCGCTGACTGGATGCAGGGAGAAGGAAGCCAGCGCTGATTCAATGCAGGGAGAAGGAAGCCAGCGCTGATTCAATGCAGGGAGAAGGAAGCCAGCGCTGATTCAATGCAGGGAGAAGGAAGCCAGTGCTGATTCAATGCAGGGAGAAGGAAGCCAGCGCTGATTCAATGCAGGGAGAAGGAAGCCAGCGCTGATTCAATGCAGGGAGAAGGAAGCCAGCGCTGACTGGATGCGGGGAGAAGGAAGCCAGCACTGATTCAATGCAGGGAGAAGGAAGCCAGCGCTGATTCAATGCAGGGAGAAGGAAGCCAGCGCTGATTCAATGCAGGGAGAAGGAAGCCAGCGCTGATTCAATGCAGGGAGAAGGAAGCCAGCGCTGATTCAATGCAGGGAGAAGGAAGCCAGTGCTGATTCAATGCAGGGAGAAGGAAGCCAGCGCTGATTCAATGCAGGGAGAAGGAAGCCAGCGCTGATTCAATGCAGGGAGAAGGAAGCCAGCGCTGACTGGATGCGGGGAGAAGGAAGCCAGCGCTGATTCAATGCAGGGAGAAGGAAGCCAGCGCTGATTCAATGCAGGGAGAAGGAAGCCAGCGCTGACTGGATGCGGGGAGAAGGAATCCAGCACTGATTCAATGCAGGGAGAAGGAAGCCAGCGCTGATTCAATGCAGGGAGAAGGAAGCCAGCGCTGATTCAATGCAGGGAGAAGGAAGCCAGCGCTGATTCAATGCAGGGAGAAGGAAGCCAGCGCTGACTGGATGCGGGGAGAAGGAATCCAGCACTGATTCAATGCAGGGAGAAGGAAGCCAGCGCTGATTCAATGCAGGGAGAAGGAAGCCAGCGCTGACTGGATGCAGGGAGAAGGAAGCCAGCGCTGACTGGATGCAGGGAGAAGGAAGCCAGCGCTGACTGGATGCAGGGAGAAGGAATCCAGCACTGATTCAATGCAGGGAGAAGGAAGCCAGCGCTGATTCGCTGCGGGGAGAAGGAAGCCAGCGCTGACTGGATGCGGGGAGAAGGAAGCCATCGCTGATTCGCTGCGGGGAGAAGGAAGCCAGCGCTCATTCGATGCGGGGAGAAGGAAGCCAGCGCTGATTCGATACAGGGAGAAGGAAGCCAGCACTGATTGGATGCGGGGAGAAGGAAGCCAGTGCTGATTCGATGCGGGGAGAAGGAAGCCAGCGCTGATTCGATGCGGGGAAAAGGTAGCAGCGCTGACTGGATGCGGGGAGAAGGAAGCGAGCGCTGACTGGATGCGGGGAGAAGGAAGCGAGCGCTGTTTCGATGCAGGGAAAAGGAAGCCAGCGCTGTTTCAATGCGGAGAGAAGGAAGCCAGTGCTGACTGAACAAGGAGCTCGCATGAAGTCTCAACCACGTATGAGCTCTGGTACTGTGTGCCTTGAAGAGCGTCGGTACTGGAGGTGAGTATAGGCTTTATTACAGACGTGGAATCAGAAGGGGTTGTCCTAGTAGTAGACAACTCTTTTAAAGAAAACAAATTTTATACTCCCCTTATTGCACACATCACCAGGCTGTGTGATCCCATCATTCGTGTTGAAATCCCCAGGTTGTTCTGCGCATGCAGGTGCAAAGGCAAGGTGCACATTATGACCGTTTCATGCACTTGCGCAGAACTCGTCCTGGCCCCATCAAAGCTGGAAGTCCTGGCAAATTCGAATGTTGTCTGATCCGCTCATCTCTTAGGGGTACTTTACACGTTGCGACATCGTTAGCATCGGCTAGCGATGCCGAGCGCGATAGCACCTGCCCTCGTCGCACATGCGATATGTGGTGATTGCTGCCGTAGCGAACATTATCGCTACGGCAGCATCACACGCACATACCTGCTTGGCGATGTCACTATGACTGCCGAACAATCCCTCCTTCAAGGGGGAGGTGCGTTCGGCATCACCGCAACGTCACTATTCGGCCGGCCAATAGAAGCGGAGGGGTGGAGATGAGCGGGACATAACATCCCGCCCACCTCCTTCCTTCCGCATTGCCGTTGGGACGCAGGTAAGGAGATGTGTGTCGCTCCTGCGGGTTTACACACAGCGATGTGTGGAGCTGCAGGAACGAGGAACAACACCGTACCTGCGGTCGATCTGACATTATGGAAATGAACGACGTTATGTGGCGCCCTAGGACCTGGTCGCCACAACAGCATTGCCCTCCCAAAGGGTTAATGCTGAGCCTGGAGGTAATTGGGAGATCCATTGGCCAGCAGGTTTAACACCCAACACAGTTCTCCCTCCGGCCAGCAGGGGGAGCTCTGAACCTGGAATTCCAGGGAGCCTTCCTCTACCTGACCAGAGGGAGGAAGTGGAGTCAGTCTGAAGGGAGTAGTGGAAGTGAACAGACGCAGAGTGAGCTGTCCTGTGAATCTGGGGCCTAGAGCTGGAGCAGCTTGGCCCAGAGAAGCAGGAATAGCTGAGAGGCAGCAGAGAGAGACTCAGACATCGGAGTCTGTGGTTGCCAGGGTATAAAATCCGCCCCTGGTAGCCGAGTCCGAAGGGCAGGAGAGCTGTAAGCCCCTGGCCCAGAAACATCCAAGGTACAGCTGCAGCATCAGGGCCCGGTGTGGACTCCAGCGGAGAAGCACCAGAGAGAGGGTCTGCGCAGCCACCTACAGAAAGAAGGGACGTGCCATCGGTCCCAGCAGCAAAGAGGGCCATTGCTGGATTCAGAGAAGCAGGGTCCTATCATCACAAAGCAAAGTACAGGAGTAGGCCTCATACTCAGCTGGCCAGAAAGATCATCCCAAGTACTTCCAGGCCGACCGGATCCCCATCACCACCTGTAACGGTCTCCCAGGACTGGACTGTTCCCAGAGTAAAAGAGGAGAAGGTAAAGAGACTGTTGTTTGTGCCTGGTTCTTTCCTCGCCTGTCGGCCCTGCACCGTGTTAGCCACACAACACCATAGACTTTCACGGGCACCAACTGTATCCCGGGGCATCGCTCCACCTGTGGGGAGCAGTAACATCATAGCTGCCATAACATCACCCCGGAGTTCTCCCATAGCAGCGGCGGCTTAATAGCCGCATACCACAGGTGGCGTCACGAACATTAACTTCAACTCATCAGCCACATATTCAACTGACACCCACCAGGGCCACGGAGCCGGGCCCAGCCACCACTGACTACCACCGGACTAGTCCGGCCCGGCACCGGGTGTCCCCTAGCCCTGGGGTGGGCGAGTCAACTTTTGGCGTCACGAACAGGATTTCGTGCCCGGTTCCACCGGGTACTGTGCGCCTGAATAATTGCGCTTTAAAGACTGTATTACTGCGTGTTTCACTGTTTGAAAACTGCCGCCGCCATTATCCTCACTGAGCGCAGGAAGAAGGGGGGCGTGCCTGACAAAGAGCGCGAAGGGAGCGCGCCATCAGAGCAGAGCGCTGTTAACCCCGCGCGACCCGGAAGGAAATTTGAAAAGTGAACGGAGCCTGGTAAGGTTCACTAAGGGGGAGGAAGATGTCCGACGCAGAGGGAGGGCAGGTGGCTGCCATAGCCCGAGACGCCGCAGCGCCCGCCGAAGCGATCCCTGTCGCCGTCGCCCCATCCCCCGCTGTAGCGCCGGTAATGCCGATCACCATGCCGTACATACCGGGCGCAGAATGGCTGCCGCAGTATTCCGGGGAGTCCCATACCTTGAGCGACTTCAGAGAAAGCCTGCACAGCTTATTCCGGGTGTATCCGCTGACTGAGAGCCAGAAGGTGGGCATATTAATGGGACAGCTAGCCGGCGCAGCCCAGCGTGAAGTGAAGTCCTGGCCTGATACAGATAAAGGGACAGTAACCCAGATACTGGCCAAGCTAAAGAGTACTTTTGACACCCGCACCGCAGCAGAGATAAAGATGAGATTCTTTGGGTGCAAGCAGCGGCCCACAGACAGCATAAGGGACTATGCCTTAAACCTGCAGGAGGCCCTGAAAGCGGTTAAACAAGTGGACCCAGAGAGTGTACGTGAAGAACACAAACTCCTAACTGAGCAGTTCATAGAGGGGCTCCTGTCAGATGCCCACAGGACCCAGCTGCGTATCATGGTCCTGCAGAACCCTGCTCTGGACTTTGCAAAGTTTAAGGACCAGGCCATCCGGGTACTGAGAGAATCTACACCGAATGACCCAGTGCCCCTCCGGCCTCTTGCTATCACGTACCCCGGGGTGGTGCCTGCAACACGAGCCACTGCAGGGGCTGAGGCGCAGTCCCTGGATAAGGATCCCACTGCAGAGCTCAGACAGCAGTTCCAGGAGCTGACCAAGACTGTAGCTGCCCTTGCCAAGATCGTGCAGTCCCTACAAGTGACCCCATCGCCTGCAAAAATCGAGTTGGCCTCCAGCCCAGATGACGTCCCATGGATGCGACAGAGGAGGGTTCCGCCGACCCGAGGCAGAGACACAGACCGGTATGATTCAACGGGACAACCGATCTGCCGCCGCTGCAGCCAGGCGGGCCACATTGCACGATACTGTCCTTTAAATGGGCCGAGCCTGGGGCCAGGAGCCGACCCCCAGGTGTAAGGAAGCCCGGCTCAACCCCCAGCCGCAGCAAGTATGTGGGAGGACGACCGGTCCTTCCTATTGTGCTGGATGGGATCCCTTTGAATGCCCTCCTGGATACTGGGTCCCAGGTAACGACCATCCCCTATAAACTGTACAAAAGATATTGGGCTGATTCAGACATTGACCATGGCCCAGATGATGATTTAACAATTGTGGCCAGTAATGGTCAGCCCTTACCTCAAATTGGGTATAAAGAAGTAACCATTAAAGTGGGGCGGGTGGAATTGCCATGTCAGGGGATGATAATTGTAGATATTGATCGCAAAGAATCTGACCCGCTGGTAACCATTGGTACAAATGTGATAGAAAATTGTATTGCCGAAGTGATAATTTTGTTGCAGCAGGCGTCTGAAACTGCCAGCTCCGGGCAGCAGCGTGCCCTACAGAGGGAGATCAGAGCCCTGATGAGGAGGCAGCAGGTGGAGCTGGCCGGAGGAGAAATTGGCAGTGTGAGGGTAAGTGACCCCCTACCCATTGCAATACCCCCAAGAAGTGAAATGTTGATATGGTGTCGGGCAGCAATAGGCCTCAAGGGTCAGGATTACCATGCCTTGGTAGAACCGGTGTATTCAGACAGTAGGCCTGGAGTCCTGATAGCCAGAGGGGTAGCAGACGTCCGCAAGGGGAGAGTGCCCATCCGTGTCCTGAATTGTGGGGAGGAGGAAGCCAAATTGCCCCGGTACGCCACTGTAGCAAAACTGTACACTGTCAGCAACAACACCATCAAAGCAGTGGAACCCTTGATCCCGTCCGACCAGGCGGAAGACAAGGGCTCCAAGGGGCAGCTGGAAGACTGGTGCCAAAACTTACATGTGGGCACCGACTCCACCCCCTCACACCAAAAGAATGGGGTTTACCGGGTGGTACAGGAGTACGAGCGGGTCTTCAGCAAACACCCCCTAGATTTTGGGCAGGTGAAAGGGGTTAAACATCAAATCCCCACGGGTGATCATCCCCCCGTTAAAGAGAGATACCGCCCTGTACCCCCCGCACAGTATCAGCGTGCCAAAGAAATGTTACGGGAAATGAAGGAGGCTGGGGTTATCAGAGATAGTTGTAGCCCCTGGGCAGCTCCACTAGTGCTCGTAAAGAAAAAGGATGGTACAATGAGAATGTGTGTAGATTACAGGCAAATTAACCGCATTACACATAAAGATGCTTATCCCCTACCCAGAATAGAGGAGTCACTAACAGCCTTAAAGTCAGCTAACTATTTCTCCACCTTGGATCTCACCAGTGGGTATTGGCAGGTTCCCGTGGCAGAGGCGGACAAGGAGAAGACTGCATTCACGACGCCGATGGGCCTCTGCGAGTTCAACTGCATGCCATTCGGGCTCTGCAACGCCCCAGGGACATTCCAACGGTTGATGGAGTGCTGCTTGGGCCACCACAACTTCGAAACCGTGCTGTTGTACCTGGATGACGTCATAGTCTACTCCAAGACTTATGAAGACCACCTGAAGCACTTAGCAGAAGTGTTCGAGTCTTTGTCAAAATATGGCCTGAAGATCAAGCCGTCCAAATGTCACCTCTTGAAGCCAAAGGTACAGTACCTGGGTCATGTGGTCAGCGCAGAAGGTGTGGCACCTGATCCGGAGAAAGTCACCGTAATCAAGGACTGGCCAAGACCCACCACGGTAAAGGAGGTGCGGCAGTTCCTTGGGCTGGTGGGCTACTACCGAAGGTTCATTGATGGTTTCACCAAGATAGCAGCGCCCCTTCAAGATCTCCTGGTGGGCCAGCCAAAGCAGGCTAAGAAGCAGAGCCCTCCATTTGAATGGAGCAGCCAACTAGAAACCTCCTTTGTCCAGCTGAAAGGGGCTCTCACGGGAGAAGAAATTCTGGCCTACCCTGACTACAGCCAGCCGTTTGTACTGTATACAGACGCCAGCAACGTGGGCCTGGGAGCCGTTTTGTCCCAGGTGCAGGGAGGCAGGGAGAAGGTGATAGCGTACGCCAGTAGGAAGCTTCGGCCCACAGAAAGGAATCCAGAAAATTACAGTTCCTTCAAGCTGGAGTTCCTCGCTATTGTTTGGGCAGTGACTGAACGCTTCAAACACTATCTGGCGTCGGCCAAGTTCACCATCTTCACGGACAACAATCCGTTGACACACCTGGCAACAGCCAAGTTAGGGGCGTTGGAACAGCGATGGATGGCCCGGCTGTCTAACTTTGACTTTACCATCAAGTACCGGGCTGGCAAGAAGAATAACAATGCTGATGCGCTGTCCAGAATGCCTCACTTATCCGAATCTGGAGAAGACCTGGATGAACTCGAAGAGATAGAGTTACCGGCTTTCCATCATCAGGGCGTTTCCCAGTGTGAGCATGCTGTGGGAGTGAAGCGCTCGAGCCAACACGAGGTCCCGGTTAACCCATTACTCCACCATAATTGGGAAGAGACACAGAACGGTGACCCGGCGGTGCGATTGGTCAAAGAAAAGCTAGCACAAGCTGAGACTCATCTTGGTCCAGATGCTCCAGAAGAAGCCCAGCAGTTGTGGAAAGAGAGGGGACGACTGTTCACCTACCAAGGCAAGCTCTGCAAGAGACACGTCAACTGGCGAACAAATGAACTTGTCTGGCAGATCGTGGTTCCGCAGAGGGATGCTCCAATGGTCCTAGCAGCTTATCATGATAACGCAGGCCACTTTGGGTGGAAGAAGTTGGAGGCCCTACTCCGTGATCGGTTCTATTGGGTGCACATGAGAAAGGTGATCGAGAAGTGGTGCCGAGACTGTGGCCCGTGTAACCTGAGGCGGAAGGATGATACCAGCCAAAGGTCTCCCCTACAGCCAATTGTTACGAAGCAGCCCCTGGAGTTGGTGGCCCTGGACCACGTGAAGTTAACACCAAGCCGGTCAGGCTATGTGTACGCCCTCACAATTGTGGACCATTACTCTCGTTTCCTGGTAGTAGTGCCTGTGAAGGACCAGACAGCCAGAACAGCAGCTAAAGCGTTCCAGGCATCCTTTTGCCGGCCTCACGGTTATCCGGAAAGGGTACTGACCGATCAAGGCCCTGCGTTCGAGGCGGAGGTGTTCCAAGAGTTTTGTAACATGTACGGTTGTAAGAAAATCAGAACAACACCGTACCACCCCCAAACCAATGGACTGTGCGAGAAAATGAACCATGTGGTTATTGATATGCTGAAGACTCTACCTCTGGAAGAAAGGAACCAATGGCCAGAGAAGCTGCCAGATCTGGTCGACCTGTACAACCATATCCCAGTAAATTCGACCAACTGCAGCCCCGCTTACCTGATGCGAGCCAGACCTGGCAGGTTGCCTGTAGACTTTGAGATGGGGACTGTGTCGCCTGAGGCGGTTCAAGAAATAGAGGATTGGGATACAGAACGGCAGCAGCAGTACCGTAAGGTCCAGGAATGCGTAGAGAGGAGCCTGTCTCAAGCCAGAACAAGACAAGAGCAGCAGTACAATCAAACGGCCCCAGCAACTCCCTTAGCACCTGGAGAACAAGTCCTCAAGAAGAAGCGGAGGACGCATAAATTGGATGATCAGTGGGAGAACGAGCCCTACACCATTATCCCCTCCAACTTTGACAACAGTAAGGTGTGCCTCATAAGCAAGGACGAAGGCAAGACTTGTCAAGCAATATCCAGAGACCGCCTGAAGACGTGCCCTGAGCGGTGCAAAGTTCAAAGGGAAGTGGAGGAAGTTCGAGAAGAAGGGGAAGAGATGATACAAACGATCCTCGGCAAATTCCCCAAGACTTGGACCCGCATAAATGGTGCCGTAGTGGTACCGGTCCTGACGTTCCCACAGTTGGTCGAGCCAGAAACAGAACAGGTTCCGGATCCACCCAAAGAACCGTCCGCCCCGACACGCGGTGACGCGCCAGCAGTGGAACAGGAGGATCAACCCCCTGTCAGTGGTGAACCTGTCATACCCTTGGCGACTCCTAGACCACATAGGCAATCATCATGCATACCTATTGGGGTTAGGCCTACCGGTAGTGCTGAGATAGGAGACACACTAAGTAGTCAGGGACAAACACCAGAGCTACGCAGGTCCCAACGCAGCACTCGGGGACAACCCCCTCTAAGGTATAGGGAATCAAATGTATAAAGGAGAAAGAAAGAGTATTTATTGGAATGTAAATAGTTATGCGAAATGTCTGTAATGTTGTGTACAAAATGTTTTTCTTTTTCTTTGATTGTGAAAATGGACAATTGGGCCACTGGACTATGGGTGGCCAACACCTAAATTGTTCATAGTTAGCACCAGTGTGCTCGACACCCCTGAAGAAAAACCCGTCCGGCGTGCATAGAGTGGGGTCATCAATGCTCTGACGCACGCCCAGAGCCTACGTTGGGGGTTTTATCGCGGCGGGTCCCCCATGGAGCAGTGTAATGGACACCCGGCAGGGAGCCACACTGGACTCTTATAGTACTGTTTGAATTTGTAACGTTAAAGAGAATGTGCCTCCCATATTGGGATGAAATGTATGACATGTTATGTTTTGTTTCCACAGTCCGGGAGTACTGAATTTAACTAAGGGGGAGTGTGGCGCCCTAGGACCTGGTCGCCACAACAGCATTGCCCTCCCAAAGGGTTAATGCTGAGCCTGGAGGTAATTGGGAGATCCATTGGCCAGCAGGTTTAACACCCAACACAGTTCTCCCTCCGGCCAGCAGGGGGAGCTCTGAACCTGGAATTCCAGGGAGCCTTCCTCTACCTGACCAGAGGGAGGAAGTGGAGTCAGTCTGAAGGGAGTAGTGGAAGTGAACAGACGCAGAGTGAGCTGTCCTGTGAATCTGGGGCCTAGAGCTGGAGCAGCTTGGCCCAGAGAAGCAGGAATAGCTGAGAGGCAGCAGAGAGAGACTCAGACATCGGAGTCTGTGGTTGCCAGGGTATAAAATCCGCCCCTGGTAGCCGAGTCCGAAGGGCAGGAGAGCTGTAAGCCCCTGGCCCAGAAACATCCAAGGTACAGCTGCAGCATCAGGGCCCGGTGTGGACTCCAGCGGAGAAGCACCAGAGAGAGGGTCTGCGCAGCCACCTACAGAAAGAAGGGACGTGCCATCGGTCCCAGCAGCAAAGAGGGCCATTGCTGGATTCAGAGAAGCAGGGTCCTATCATCACAAAGCAAAGTACAGGAGTAGGCCTCATACTCAGCTGGCCAGAAAGATCATCCCAAGTACTTCCAGGCCGACCGGATCCCCATCACCACCTGTAACGGTCTCCCAGGACTGGACTGTTCCCAGAGTAAAAGAGGAGAAGGTAAAGAGACTGTTGTTTGTGCCTGGTTCTTTCCTCGCCTGTCGGCCCTGCACCGTGTTAGCCACACAACACCATAGACTTTCACGGGCACCAACTGTATCCCGGGGCATCGCTCCACCTGTGGGGAGCAGTAACATCATAGCTGCCATAACATCACCCCGGAGTTCTCCCATAGCAGCGGCGGCTTAATAGCCGCATACCACAGGTGGCGTCACGAACATTAACTTCAACTCATCAGCCACATATTCAACTGACACCCACCAGGGCCACGGAGCCGGGCCCAGCCACCACTGACTACCACCGGACTAGTCCGGCCCGGCACCGGGTGTCCCGTAGCCCTGGGGTGGGCGAGTCAGTTACACAGATCAACGATTTTCGACTCTTTTACGATCGTTTATCGTCGCACCTAGGATTTACACGTTGCGATGTCGTTACCGGCGTCAGATGTGCGTCACTAACGACGTGACCCCGACAATATCGCAGTAGCGATGTCGCAACGTGTAATGCCCCCCTTAGTCTTGATAAAAAATATCTTGTGATTTTGTGTATATAGCTTGCATGCAGGATCTATTTCGGGGGACAATATAGGATGGTTAGCAGAATTGCAATTCACTCTTTGGATCATATACTGTAGGCCTAATCATAGCTATGACGGCCTACTATATCCAATGTATCCTAAAAAAAAATATATATATATATATATATATATACACTGTATGTGTATATATATATATATATATATATATATATATATTACTATTATTCTTACAGCTGCTCAATATCATGACTAATTTTAGAAGCAATTTTAGAAGAACAGCTTATTAAATATGTGCAAAAAAACAAAAATTTCAAAACTTTTACTACGAGCGATTCATGTGAACAGATCTGCGTCGGGGAGATGTGATTGAGCTATTTCTAAAAAAAAATGTTTTTTTTTTTTTATTTTTTGGGAATATTTTAAATTGCAGTTTAATTAAAGTTAAAATCATAGAACCCGATATAATTAGCTTCTCTCTTCAAAAGAAATTGAAAGTGAACTTACTTTATTAAATTTTCAATTTGTTTCCTGCAGTGTTACATGGTCTTTTCTAATTAATTGTAGGAGAGCATATAAATATTTCATCAACATATGAAACAGATTAAAAGACTGCACTTTTTTTTCATCTTCCTTAAGTTGTTTTTTTTTTTGTTTTTTTTTTTTTAAATATAAAAATAAATTTATTTCTATACCCACCATGTTCTATAATAAGCAAAGTGACAAGTCAGTAAGCTGGAAAAGGCAGCACTATCATTACTATAACATTGCACAGTCTGATGACTGGGATATCTAAGACCAGGCTCATGCGTTGGCATATGACAGTGAGATACTAGTGATTCTTAAGAGAATGACTCCAGAAGACTCCAGGTAACTCACAGGTATCACCTTAATATGGTCCATGCAAGTTCCAAACCTCATCTGCCATTACCATTGGCATTGAAAGCTTCATGCCCTAGGTTTCCATACCAGAGCAGCTGCATACAGCCTTACTTCACTAAGCTCAATGCCGAGCCGTACATCACCAAGCACAATGCTGAGCCGTACATCACCAAGCACAATGCCGAGCCATACATCACCAAGCACAATGCCGAGCCGTACATCACCAAGCACAATGCCGAGCCGTACATCACCAAGCACAATGCTGAGCCATACATCACCAAGGACAATGCTGAGCCGTACATCACCAAGCACAATGCCGAGCCGTACATCACCAAGCACAATGCCGAGCCATACATCACCAAGCACAATGCTGAGCCGTACATCACCAAGCACAATGCTGAGCCGTACATCACCAAGCACAATGCCGAGCCGTACATCACCAAGCACAATGCCCAGCCGTACATCACCAAGCACAATGCTGAGCCGTACATCACTAAGCACAATGCCGAGCCGTACATCACCAAGCACAATGCTGAGCCATACATCACCAAGCATAATGCTGAGCCGTACATCACCAAGCACGATGCCGAGCCATACATCACCAAGCACAATGCTGAGCCGTACATCACCAAGCACAATGCCGAGCCGTACATCACCAAGCACAATGACGAGCCTTACATCACGAAGCACAATGCTGAGCCGTACATCACCAAGCACAATGACGAGCCTTACATCACCAAGCACAATGCCAAGCCGTACATCACCAAGCACAATGCCGAGCCGTACATCACCAAGCACAATGCCGAGCCATACATCACCAAGCATAATGCCGAGCCGTACATCACCAAGCACAATGCCGAACCATACATCACCAAGCACAATGCCGAGCCATACATCACCAAGCACAATGCCAAGCCATACATGACCAAGCACAATGCAGAGCAATACATCACCAAGCACAATGCCGAGCCATACATCACCAAGCACAATGCCGAGCCGTACATCACCAAGCACAATGCCGAGCTATACATCACCAAGCACAATGCTGAGCCATACATCACCAAGCATAATGCTGAGCCGTACATCACCAAGCACGATGCCGAGCCATACATCACCAAGCACAATGCTGAGCCGTACATCACCAAGCACAATGCCGAGCCGTACATCACCAAGCACAATGACGAGCCGTACATCACCAAGCACAATGCTGAGCCGTACATCACCAAGCACAATGCCGAGCCGTACATCACCAAGCACAATGCTGAGCCATACATCACCAAGCATAATGCTGAGCCGTACATCACCAAGCACGATGCCGAGCCATACATCACCAAGCACAATGCTGAGCCGTACATCACCAAGCACAATGCCGAGCCGTACATCACCAAGCACAATGCTGAGCCATACATCACCAAGCATAATGCTGAGCCGTACATCACCAAGCACGATGCCGAGCCATACATCACCAAGCACAATGCTGAGCCTTACATCACGAAGCACAATGCTGAGCCGTACATCACCAAGCACAATGACGAGCCTTACATCACCAAGCACAATGCCAAGCCGTACATCACCAAGCACAATGCCGAGCCGTACATCACCAAGCACAATGCCGAGCCATACATCACCAAGCATAATGCCGAGCCGTACATCACCAAGCACAATGCCGAACCATACATCACCAAGCACAATCCCGAGCCATACATCACCAAGCACAATGCCGAGCCATACATCACCAAGCACAATGCAGAGCAATACATCACCAAGCACAATGCCGAGCCATACATCACCAAGCACAATGCCGAGCCGTACATCACCAAGCACAATGCCGAGCTATACATCACCAAGCACAATGCCGAGCCTTACATCACCAAGCACAATGCTGAGCCATACATCACCAAGCACAATGCCGAGCCATACATCACCAAGCACAATGTCGAGCCTTACATCACCAAGCACAGTGCTGAGCCGTACATCACCAAGCACAATGCTGAGCCGTACATCACCAAGCACAATGACGAGCCTTACATCACCAAGCACAATGTCGAGCCTTACATCACCAAGCACAATGCTGAGCCATACATCACCAAGCACAATGCCGAGCCATACATCACCAAGCACAATGTCGAGCCTTACATCACCAAGCACAGTGCTGAGCCGTACATCACCAAGCACAATGCTGAGCCGTACATCACCAAGCACAATGACGAGCCTTACATCACCAAGCACAATGTCGAGCCTTACATCACCAAGCACAGTGCTGAGCCGTACATCACCAAGCACAATGCTGAGCCGTACATCACCAAGCACAATGACGAGCCTTACATCACCAAGCACAATGACGAGCCGTACATCACCAAGCACAATGCTGAGCCGTACATCACCAAGCACAATCCTGAGCCGTACATCACCAAGCACAATGCCGAGCCGTACATCACCAAGCACAATGCCGAGCCGTACATCACCAAGCACAATGCTGAGCCGTACATCACCAAGCACAATACCGAGCCGTACATCACCAAGAACAATGCCGAGCCGTACATCACCAAGCACAATACCGAGCCTTACATCACCAAGCACAATGCCGAGCCGTACATCACCAAGCACAATACCGAGCCTCACATCACCAAGCACAATGCCATGCCGTACATCACCAAGCACAATGCCGAGCTGTACATCACCAAGCACAATGCCGAGCCATACATCACCAAGCACAATGCCGAGCCGTACATCACCAAGCACAATGCAGAGCCGTACATCACCAAGCACAATGCCGAGCCGTACATCACCAAGCACAATGCCGAGCCGTACATCACCAAGCACAATGCCGAGCCGTACATCACCAAGCACAATGCCGAGGTGTACATCACCAAGCACAATGCTGAGCCTTACATCACCAAGCACAATGCTGAGGCATATATCACCAAGCACAATGTCGAGCCTTACATCACCAAGCACAATGCTGAGCCTTACATCACCAAGCACAATCCCGAGCCTTACATCACCAAGCACAATGACAAGATCGGATGTAGTGCTGTAAATCTGCCACCACTGGACTCTGGAGGAAATGTGTTGTCATGGGTGTGTTCTGCTCTAAGGAGACCTCTGGCAAGTCTGGAACCAGAAGGTCACAATGTCTTAGTATATGGAGGTCTGCAGCTTGTGTTTGAGTGAATCTACTTTTATTTGGTGCTGTAGGGATTACGGACTATTTCCTATCTGGCTGTCCTTTGTAGCCTTAATCTCGGGTCCAGCTCTTTGTGATCACTCCCCTTCACTATAAAAAGTCGTTTATGCCAGTTATAGAATCTCATTCTTATGCTGTCCACTTTGAAAGGAGCCTGTCTCTGGAAGAGGCTAAGGTGTCATGACTATTGCAGCATTGGTGTTTTGTGTCTTTTTCCCTCTTTCTGTCTCTCTTACCTTGTGTTGTATTATTGTAATGGTGAGACTAGTGCTCTCACCGGCCTTCTCACTACCCAGTGTGAGTTCAGAGAAAGCAAGGGCCTAGGCACGTGACAGCGACAGGGGGAAGGGCACATATAAGGACATTAGGGAGCTTAGGGGGGAGACTTAGGTGAGTTGCAAGACGTGTCTCATCTCCCTTCTCCCTGTCTCCAGGGCCTTCCTTTTAGACCATCCTCATCGTTACCTCTGTATTGTGCCACACATTTAGCATCTATTGAGCATAACATGTGTTCTGTGCAGTGACGGATCACACTGCTCTATTTGTCATCTGATGGACGAGTCTGGGTTTGGTAAATGCCAGGATGACATTACCGGCTTGGCTATATTGTGCCATCCAGGTCTCCTGAAAGAATTAGGAAATCTCCTGGACCCTGCCAACCCCTCACCGGAAATTAAAAATTCTGTGATTGCGACGCTGGATCTTGAAGAGAAAGAGATCATGGCATTAAGGTGATGGTCATGAAATGACTGCAGATCGTTTGTCGAGGTGGACTGGTCTATAAAAGATTCGCAAACTCCCTAATTCCTGCTGCCAAAAGATGGCAAGTACAAGTTAATTGTTAGCAGCATTTTATTAAGTAAAGTACAGATGTGACGCCCTGGACTAGCCAGGTAGTCACATACATACCAACCCTTGTTGCCTCCCTCCAGGGTCTGATGTCCACACCAGGTGGGGCGGAGCCAGGCGGTTGGCCCCACCCACCGAGGAGTTCACAAGCCTGGAGGCGGGAAAAGTGTCAGATCAGTTTTGGAGGTGAAAGTGAGAGGAGTAAACACTTGAGGTGTCTGGGTCGGAGCCCAGGCACTGACAGCAAGGTTGGCAGACGGTGGTGGCCGTCTGCAGGAGTTGGTGGGGGTCGGGCGTCAGCCCGCCGGTACCGGACCGGGGAACGGAGTGAAGCTAAGCACACAGGCAGGGTCATCGGACCCCGACCAGGCTTGGAGCCACCGTCAATAGTCAAATCCGAATGTGACAGGAACCCCAGGGGTTTCCTAACAACCAAGTCCCGATTGAAGGCAACAGTCCACCCAGAGAGGATATAAAGCCACCTAGAGATCCAAGGGCCAGCGCCTGCGGGCAAAACGGGCTCCTACGGCACCTATACGCCGGGGAGCGGACTACCGGTGGGCAACCACAGGAGTCAGAACATTCTAACAGGTGCAGGGAAAGACAGCCACCATAAGCCGTCCGGGGAGAGCACTACAGCAACACTGCGGCCGGCTGCGGGACCCGTCCATCCGGCCGTTTTTGGTTTACCAACGACTCTGTCAGTGATTGTCTGAGTGAGTACACCAGTGCCGTCCGGCACCGCGCCGCGCAGTCCCTGCACCCCAGCCATCCGGTCTCCCCATTACACCACCGGGCCCCGGGATCACCAACCCCCCTACCCATGGAGGGGACAACATCCTAGCTGCTCCCTACCATCTCTCCCGGGATCCCCGTTACTAGCAGCGGTGGTGCTATCATCACCACGTCCCGTGGGTGGCGTCACAAACAATCTCCCTAAACATACCACCCCCTTTTCACTCACGGGTGAGGAGCGCTGCTTGAGTCCCCGGGTCCGGTCCACCGCTCGAGCCACCGAGCAGCAACAGCAGAAGCCCCGGACCCGAGCGTGGCAAGCGCGTCCCCTCCGCCCGCGACACAGACAGGGCCATATTGGCACTGTCATACTGGTTAAAATGATACCTGATGTGAAGAAATCCATTTTGTGTAGTTTCTTTAATCTGTATTTGAAGTTTTCTTCTATTCATATCTTCGTGCGTTCGGGTGGGCATGTGCAGTGGGACTCGTAGACAGGTCTTCAACTTTGTTTCAGCCCTTCCTCTTCCTCTGGGTGTCTTTTCTTCTTCCTTATTTAAATTTTGCGCTGGAGCCATCCCGGTTGCAGGCGGCGCTTGCGCAGATTGATATCATGGTGGATTTCAGTAAAATGAAGTCGGTGGCACTGAGCAATCTGCGAATGTGCAGCTGCCGCTACCAATTTCCTGAAGACTGCCAAGAGATCAATCTGCGCAAGCGCAGCCCATGACTAGGACGATGCCAGAGGGAAATTTAAATAAGGAAGAAGAAAAGACAACCAAAGGAATCGGAGGGGCCGGCAAAGAGCTGAAGACCCTTTCACCTGTCCCGCCCCAAAGCATGAAGATATGAATAGAAGAAAACTCAAAATGCAGATTAAAAAAACCACACAAAACAGATTTATTTAACTCCGATATCATTTTAATCATTATGATAACTCCAAGATAGCCCTGCCTGTACTTTAATTAGTGAGGTAGCAGAGCCAGGAGGCTCAATGGACAGATGATCAGCATATCAATGTACCAGAGTCCAGCGAGGTAGCAGAATTTGGTGTACCAAGAGGCTTAATGGAGAGATGGTTAGTAGAGTTCGGAGACATATCAGAGCCCAGCGATGTAGCAAAGTTGACTTGGTTAGGAGAATCACTATGATGATAATGCAGAGCCCAGCGATGTAGCAAAGGTGACTTGGTTAGTAGAATCACTGTGATGATATTGCAAAGCCCAGCAACATAGCAAAGGTGACTTGGTTAGGAGGATCAATGTGATTATATTGCAAAGCCAAATGATGTAGCAAAGGTGACCTGGTTAGGAGAATCAATGATGATATTGCATAGCCCAGCGATGTAGCAAAGGTGACTTGGTTAGAAGGATCACTGTGATAATATTGCAAAGCCAAGTGATGTAGCAAACGTGACCTGGTTACAAGAATCAATGTGATGATATTGCAGAGCCCAGTGATGTAGCAAAAGTGACTTGGTTAGGAGAATAAATGTGATGATATTGCAGAGCCAAGTGATGTAGCAAAGGTGACTTGCTTAGGAGAATCAATGTGATGATATTGCATAGCCTGAAATGTAGCAAATGTGACCTGGTTACAAGAATCAATGTGATGATATTGCATAGCCCAGTGACGTAGCAAAGGTGACTTGCTTAGGAGAATCACTGTGATGATGTAGCAGAGCTGAGTATATCTGATGCCAGATTAGTAGAGCTGAATCTATAGAGGCAGAGCAGAATTAGAAACCAAAATGCAGAGTGGTAGTGTTACATTATAGCAATTTGGACACCAACTACCTGAATACTCTGGAAGTGAGCAGCTACTTGAGCAAGCCTATAAGGTTTTGAAACGTGACCTCATAATATCCCTCTGGATTACCAGGGTAAACCTAAGCGAAGAAGAGAAAAGTGAGCCGACAAAAGGAGGACGGAAATCCCAGCGTTGGAGCTAGGACAACTGAGGAAAAGCGCTGATTATTACATGGGATTTCTATTGATTTTGTATCTGATTTTGAAGTTTGAAGTAATAGAACATAAATCTATTGCAAATTCTGAAAAACATTCATCAACTAATCTTCATCTTGGCTTTGAATAAAAAATAGTCTGTTTTGGGACAACCTGTGATAGATTGGGCTTAGCAAGCAAAACCCCACCCAAAAGGGGCGTATTTGGGGTGTATTTGTAGGCGGTTCGGGGGTGTTTCCAGTAAGTCCAGTGCTGTGATTGATTGCAATGGGCACCCAAGACAGTTTTCCATGTAGATGCTGTAGATCTCTTGAATCCAAATTCTTTCCGTTCTAATTTTTCCCATTTTCAGTATTCTTTTCTTTATTTGATTGTAAATGACACAAAGAAAGATCTAATTATACAATTCTCATCGAGGCAGAATTACGGAATTAGAGCGTTTTACTCATTGCTTCTGATTTTTCTTGTGTTAATATAATTTAGCCTAAGTGTACGTCTGGTAGTTTCATAGCCGAATTTCTAAATATCCTCTCGATACCAAACTCTGCATTACCTTAGGTAGATATTCCCGTAATTTGTGTGTCCTTTTCTTTCGTACTTCAGTTATTATGGCTAAGTGGCAATTTGTCATTAGTAATTTATAAACTGAAAAGGACGGATTATTCTACGACAATATGACCAAATACTAATGAATGGAGATGGACTGGCACTTGGGGAAGAAGGAGGTGACACTTATGTTAACATCTTGAGAAATCTAGAGGATCAAATTATTCATTTGCACAATTGATTAATGCTGCGCGAAGGGCATATCAGCCGTCTAGACATGATCGGGGAGAAGACTTCGATGTATTCTACAGTTTCATGTTATTTCAGAGGGAAAAAATGGGTAAAGGGCCTCAAACACATTGGATTTAAGGCCACTTTACACACTGCGATATCGCTAGCGTGCGTACCCGCCCCCATTGGTTGTGCGACATGGGCAAATCGCTGCCCGTGGCGCACATTATCACCCAGACCCGTCACACATACTTACCTGCTCTGCGACGTCGCTGTGACCGGCGAACCGCCTCCTTTCTAAGGGGGCGGTCCGTGCGGCATCACAGCGACGTCACTAAGCGGCCGCCCAATCAAAGCGGAGGGGTGGAGATGAGCGGGACGTAACATCCCGCCCACCTACTTCCTTCCGCATTACGGGCGGCGGCAGGTAAGGAGAGGTTCCTCGTTCCTGCGGCGTCACATGGAGCGATGTGTGCTGCCGCAGGAATGACGAACTACATCGTACATGCTGCGTCAGCGATAATTGAGAAGGGACCCCCATGCCAACGAAGAGCGATTTTGAACGTTTTTGCGATAATTCAAAATCGCTCATAGGTGTCACACACAAATTCCGTGACCCCAACGACATTGCATTAGCGATGTCATAGCATGTAAAGCGGCCTTAAAGGTGGTTACACTCAACAATTTTGGCAGGAGTGGCTAATTATATGTAGGGGTCCTCCGGCTCCTCCTACTGGTGGTGTTGAGGTATGGAAGGATTGGGCAGTTTGAATTTAAAATATAACTGTTGTTTCAAGAGAACTTGCAGCCAAATGTCTGTCGGATTCTAGCTCCTCCCTCCTCCATAGAACTTTATGAGCACCAACTGTCATCTTGTATCCCAGTAATAGGAAAATCTGTATTCACTGAAGAAGACAGATTTTAACAAAGGATTACAAATTTTGAGAATGAAAAAATGAGTCAAAGGGGGAACAGAAGCTATTTTTTGTAATGAGTTGTATTACAATTTTTTTTTTTTTTCATGTGCACCATTGATTTATTAAAAAACACACAAATCATGGTTACTTTTTAATAGAGATGATGAGTGGACTCGCAGATAACCGAGACTGGCGGGTCCCTGTTATCTTTTTTTTAAAATCTGGTACCGGTCCGGAATCCGGTCCCCATATAAGTCTTTGGGGATCAGAATCTGGAGATTAAAAGTGTTCATAAAAGGGATAGGGCATAGGAGCGCGCATGCTGTACTCGCTGAGGATGCATCATGGTGGCACACTGCTTCCAGGTGATGCATTCACTTCCGATGCCACGCATTAGGCTCATCGCACATGCATTGCTTTCACTGATTTCCCCGCCCACTGGCCATCCTGGCGTCTGTGATTGGTTGCAGTCAGTCCCCCAGCCTGTGTGACAGCGTCTGCCTGCAACCAATCACATAAAAGTTCAGGGTAGAAAACGGGTTTAATGCCGCGCTATAAACCACGAGCTGGTGTTATTAAAAATAGATATTATTTTATTGAAACATTCCAAAAGACCCTATTTTGCGCCTTTCTTTCCCTACCTACAGTTTCTCTTCAGTCCTTTGGACACCGGATTTGGCCGTACGGACCAGATCCCCTTTTCCTGGGAAAGTCGGCAGCAGAGGGATCGCCAAAGACCCTATTTTGCGCCTTTCTTTCCCTACCTACAGTTTTGCAACCAATCACAGGCACTGTCTGCGGGTCGATATCGGGGTATAAAAATAAATAAATAAAACAATTGGCATAGGGTCCCCCATATTATGATACCTAACACAGATAAAGACCACTGCTACAGGCTGCAGCCCCCAGCCGGGTGCTTATCTTGGCTGAGTATCAAAATAAGAGGAACCGCATGCGGCACTTTTTTTAATTATTTAAATAAATCATTGACAAAAAACGACGTACAGTCCCTCCCAATTTTGATACCCAGCTAAGATAAAACCCGACAGCTGGGGGCTGGTATTCTCAGACTGGGAAGGTCCATGCTTATTGGACCGTCCCTCAGCCTAAAAATGTCTGCCGCCATAACAGAGCCTCGGTAAGTATGACGCACTCGCCTCATTCTTATTTTCTTTATTTTTCCTTAATTTTTTTGTTCATTTCTCAAGTGCTGGATCCGGATCAAACACCAGGGTACCTTTGAAACTGTGCGGATCTGGACTTTTACAGTCTGGGTCCGATCATCACTACTATTTAACTACCTGATCATTTTCTTCTTAGAGGAATTATTGGTTAGTAGTTTACTCCACTTTTATATTACAAAGACGTGGGTCCCAAATCATCATTGCTTTTTATCACTTTTCCTGAGTAATTTGCTCCTATTTAGTGACTGTAATATTTACGTCTTATTCTCTATATATTTTGTGTCACGTTTTAAGTCGTCCTTCTTTTTTTTAAGTGTTTATTTTTTTATTTTTCCTCATCTACTGTTCGAATATTGATGTCTTAGACAGATTCATGAAATGCCTCTTTAACCAAATATTGCATTTTTTGGGGGGGTACACTACAGTGACTCTCGCTGTGGATTATATTTTTGTTTTTAAGAGTTTTAAATTTGATGACCACTCGGACATTTGCTTCACAAGTGGCCATCGAGGGGTACACTTACCTCTTTAAGAATCCAGGGGAAGGGGCAGAGTAAAAATAAGTTAAACCAAAAGTAATAATCTGGCATTAGAAGAACTAGGTAGGCGGGCTGTAGTTCCAAGCAGGGTCGACTTCAGAAATATCACCAGCGGGAAATGGAAGGCAGGGGAAGCTTTAAATAGTTACACCTGCTGGGTGATAAGGCAGACTATATTACACCATAGGATACACTTGTTGGCAGAAACGCAATGAACACACAAACAAAGTGTTCAGAACCAGAACAGCGCCTGAACGTGACTGTGGCACAATGGAGAAGGAAACAAAATCCAGGGGAAGCTTTAAATAGTTACACCCACGGTGTGATAGAGCAGGTTAAATTACAGCATTGGAAACATTTGTTTGCAGAATGGAAGACTGGGGAAGCTTTAAATAGTTACCCTAGCCGGGTGATAGGGCAGATTTAATTACAGCTTTGGGAACACTTGTTGGTAGAAAGGCAATAAACACACAAACAAAGTGTTCAGAACCTGGACAGCGACTGATCCTGAGTGTGACTCAGTGGAAAGGGAAATGTGTCAATGTGTGATAGGACACGTTAAGTTACAGCATCGGAAACACTTGTTTGCAGAAAGGCAATAAACATATAAACAAAGTGTTCAGAACCAGGACACCGACCGAACCTGAATGTGGCTCATTGGAGAGTGAAATGGACCCCAGGAGGCTGCAGGATGAAATCCAATGCATAACAAGTTGATAACAAATGATCAGTGCGTATTCCAGGTTTTGAAACCCTATCAGTTTGATATTGATGATCTATCTTTCAAATGGGCCATCAATAATTTAACACTTCAAAAATCCCTAAGATGATATTCAAGCAATATCTCTGACATTCATGATTAGCTCAGAAACCCCAAATTTCCTAATAAATTTGAACATTAAATGTTTTTACTAAATTGGCAAAATTACTTCTCATTTTCGGGACCAATTAATTCTCCACTGCTCACAATTGACACAACTTAAAGAGATCCAAAACGTAGTAAAATAGTACCAGCCATGAGATGACAGTTTGTGATGCGCTGTTGATTCTACCATTTCAGTTAAGGCTAATGGGGGAAGTTGTGTAAGAACATATCGAGGACAATGACGGAACCTGACCGGTGCTCAATGGAGAGAGAAATTAAGAAATTAAATCAGGGTCAACTTCAGAAATATCACCAGAAGTAAATGTAAGACTGGGGAAGCTTTAAATAGTTACACCCACTGGGGGATAGGGCGGATTAAATTAGAGCATTGGAAACACTTATTGGCAGAAATGCAATAAACACAGAAACAAAGTGTTCAGAAACAGGACAGCAAACAGACCGGACGGTGGTACAGTGGAGAGGGAAATGGAATCTTGGGGATTGATGACCTATCTTTACGATGCGTCATCAATAATGTAAAGCTTGCAAACCTCCTAAGAAGACATTCAGGTAACATCTACAACATTTATGATTAGCTCAGAAATAGAGTTGGACATTAAATGTTTTTACTAATTTGACACATTAATTCTCTTATTGGGACCAATTAATTCTCCACTGCTCCCAATTGACACAACTTAAAGAGATCCTAAACGTTAGTAAAAGAGTACCAGTCCTAAGATTAGAGATTCGGATGGGGTGTTGATTTTACTGTTTCTGTTCAGTAGATAGGTTAATGGGGGAGATTGTGTAAGAACATTTCCAGGACAGCAACCAAACCTGACTGTGGCTCAGTGGAGAGGGAAATGAAATCAGGGTCAACTTCAGAAATATCACTGGCAGGGAATGGAAGACTGAGGAGCTCTATATAGTGATATGGCAGATTTAATTACAGCATTGGAAACACTTGGTGGTAAAAAGACAATAGACACACAAACAAGGTGTTCAGAACCAGGAGAGTGACTGAACCTGAATGTGACACATGAAGAGGGAAATGGGCCACAGCATATTCTGCTGTTTCAGTTCAGTAGATAATGGGGGACTGTCACGATTCCTCTGTGCAGAGCATCTTGCAGACTAGAAGATGCTCTGCTGTTGTTACGTCACCACCGGAGTCCGCTCCAGCGACTTCTACTCCGATCGCCAGGCGACGTCGTGTTCCTGCCGTGGATGGTGCTGGTGATGGGAGAGGAGTCGATGCTAGCGGCCCCGATGGGCGCAGGCTCCGATCATCCACTAGGCTGGGTTATCTTGGGATCTGCAGTGCCACTGGCTGACTATAGGTGGCGTGTGTCTTCCAGCTGAAGTTGCCATCATTCAGCTACAGCCAATGGGAAGACACCACGCCCTTCTTAATTCCCCTCCAGTCTGCTGACCTTTGCCAAAGATAGTTCTGATTTCCTGGCTCCTGTTCTGTACTATTCTGTTTAGCGATTCCTGTGTGCTGACGTCTGCGTGTTTTCTGACTACCCTCCTGCCTGCTGTGTTTGTACCTCGCTGCCCGATCCGGATTTGACCTCTGCTACGTTTTCTGATTACGTCCTTGCCTACCGATTCTGTCCCTGTTCTGCAATTCCTGGTTTGACCCTGCCTGTCAACTACTCTCTTGGACTGCTGCCTTCCAGAGGTAGTGATCTCCAGGGTCCTGTGTAATTCCAAATCCCTGTATAAGGGTTAAAGGGTTTCAGGGTTCTTGGGGTCCTGCTTGGGGAGTGACTTCCCTCGATCCTGTCCATTACAACCGTCCGAGTCTGTGGTTCCAGGCAGGTGTTACAGCTGTGTTTTCCTGGATTATAAACCTGGCAGTGATATGATTCCTCTGTGTGGAGCATCTTGTCTTTGGGGATGTTCTGCTGTGCTTTCCTGAGCTGCTGGGCTGGCAGCTTGATTGGTGGCGCAGGATTCCATGTTGGTGCTTGAGTGTTTCTCCTTTCTGGTGGTTGCTCTGGCTTCTTTGCTGGGCTTGCTCACCCTGAGCCTTGCCGGTTGTATTCTCTGGTTCTGCAGTTGTATTGTTGGTTTGTGTCTCTGCTAGTGTTTCGATCTTTGTTTTCTGACCCCAGATTGTTATTTGACTACTCTCTGCCCGCTCCCTGTTCCTGTTGTGACATCCTGCCTTTTGACCACGGACTGTTACCTGACCCCATCTCTAATTTCTCCCTGAACCTATTGTTGCAGACAGGTGCCGCGCCGCGGCAAAGGGGCTGCTCGGGGCGCTCGGATCCGAGATCGTGTCTGGGGCTCGAGTGGTGTCCATACCCGGGGCTCGTGCAACCGCCCGTCCTCGCAACAGTGAAAAGGGGGTATTTACTGGGGAAATAGTTTTTGTCTGTGACGCCACCCGTGGGTCGCGGTGATGGGATGGTGGCACCGCCGCTGCCTCTTGTGCCAGCGCCTGGGACCGGTGGTGTTGGGCAGCAAGATGGTATCCCCTCCATAGGTAGGGGTGGTGTAGTCCCGGGGCCCAGGTATAAGTGGGAAGCAGTGCTGGGGCGCCGTCGGCAGGTCGGACCGGATCACACCGGTGTACTGACGATTAGGAGTAATCCATACAGAGTCTGCACTGTAAACCAAGGCCGGATGCCGTTGGAGAGGTGTGCTGGTCCCGCACACGGGTTAGCAAGGTAGGGACCCTTCCTCCTGCACTTGTGTCTTGCTGTGTGTTGATTTAACCCGCTTGGAACGGGAGAAATCTGCTCCCCTGTGGCTTTGTATACAGAGGGAGCCGTTGCCCGCAAAATCTGACCCTTGGGATTTCAGTGGGTTCTGGCGGAAACCCTATCCCATGCATTGGGCTTCCGTTTCGCTCTCTGGGCTTCTCTAGAACCAGGCCTGGAACCTTGTTCTGACTGGTGAATTAACAAGGGGCTTGCAACCTTCCTCGTCCTAGGGTCCAGGTACCTCGCCTGTGCATGGCCTCCGGACCGCATTCCTGCTGTCGGTACCGGCGGGCTACAACCCTGCCCTGGTCCACTTCAGGGGTCCCGTGAAGGGATCTCTGTCGCCTGTGGCCCTACACTGCCATCTGCCACCTAGTCAGTTCTTCCGTGGTCCAAGGGCTCCGACCCTTGACCATGCTGCACTTCAGCTCCTCACTCACTGCTCTTCTCAACTCAATCATCTCAACTCAACTGTGTGTTCCCTCTCCCTGTCACCTCAAGACCCCTAGGTGGGCGTTCCCATCCGCCTGGTCCCGCCCACTGGTGTGTCCCGGTTGTCATGGAGGGGGGTGACTAGGCTTTGTGGCTGGTGTTCCTATGTGTGAGATGTGGTGTTAAATCCCAAGAAGGAGGCGATTCCTGTACCCTTGATGGGGTACAGTCCTCTGTGACTACCTGTTTTTCCAGGGCGTCACACTATTATGTGCTCTCCTGGATTTCTGAGCCTCGGATGGTGACCTGACTACGCCTCTGCTTAGTCCTTATGCTCATATGTGTACTCCCATTACCTGACCCCAGCTTTCCTTACTACTCTTCCGTCCATTCTACCCGTAAGTAGTGACTGGCATTACAGGGAGGTTGTGTTTGGGATGGGGCGTTGATTCTACCGTTTCAGTTCAGTAGCTAAGCTAACGGGGGAGGTGTGTAAAATATATCCTAGATGTTATATTTAGAGGGTTGCACAGGTAGCTGTAGAGGCAGCAATCAAACCAATGCTCTAGTGCCTGAGGGGGCCAAAAGACCCCTCTACTTAATAGCATCATACATTACACCTGGGGGAAGTGTTACAGATTTTGCATTTTTGAAAAGAATCTTCCTATTACACACAGCCCTTCTGAGGTCCATCATCAGTTTGACGGTTGAAGCTCATGGGGCTCCACAGTATAAAGTGACATCTTGTTCCGATCCAATAAATGATTGCCTTTCACTTCATTGACCCCAAGTAGGTCAGATTATCAAAGTTTTTCCGCTACTCTGTCAACTGCAGTTAATAGGTCGAGTTACAAAATATATAGGAACAGGGAATAGGGGGGTCATTTTAAAAAAGCAAACATAAAAATATTCCCGAAGAACAGCTCTACCGGAGTTATTTCGGTACAATTTATAGGACTCTGACTGCGCATCCAGAATATATATAAAAGAACTGTCTGAAACTGAATAAAATAGTTAGATAGATATGCCGAACCTGGCAGCGACAAAAGCAGACAACCTTCAAGTTTCCGAAAATGTCAGCATTGGACAACGATTCATCTAATACAAAGTTAAAAATAGTTAGCGGATCGTTCCGCAGTGTGAGATTATTTTACTGGGTTTTTGTTTCGAAATCTCAAGTTCTGGCCTATTTTACTGACTCTTTCATTGTGTATCTTTCTTTCTATGTAATATCTCATTCTTTAGCCGAAAATGAGGCCAATAAACCTGGCCAGATTTCAGAGTTACTCTGCAGCTAAACAGATATTTGATCTTTTCTCGAGCCTATGAAATCGAGGCATTGGAAGGAGACCAGGGCTCTTCGTGTGGTGGTAATCTTATGAAACACAGACATCTTCTTATGGCATGGAGACAACAGCGCAAACTCTTGGGAATTGGCAATAATAAGTGGAACGCTGCCATCGCAATGTATCTGTTTTCTCCAGATAGGGATTTCAGCTGTTTGATAAACTGAAGATTTTAACTCTTTTCAATCGGTGATAAAATATTCTTCGAAAAGATTATCTGTCTCTTACCTGATACCGATAAAGCTGTGTTCAAGACAAATTGAAATTGGGAAGCTTGAAATTGGGCCCATCGCTAACATACAAGGAACATAGCACCATGATACCATATGGACCAGTGTTTGGCATCGGGGAAAGCATAGGCTTTGATAGTTTGCTGTGGGCTAAAATTACAAATGTTCCACAGGACAGTGTTGACCCAGAGAAGAACATTGAAGTCAATAATGAGAAGGACTTGGGTTAATACTTAGAATAAGCAATGCCGGATTAAGGATAGTATAATAGTGGAAGCACCATCTCACTTCTGGGATCCGGAGTTCACCTGACCTTCTATCACCACGAAATATAGAAAGAGTTGCATGGTGCTCCTCAATAAAGTCTACTGGAGTTATCGAAACAGCAGATCCATCAACTTCTATACATTTCAAAATAGAGATGCTTCCAAGCTTGGCTAAGACTTTATCCATTTTGGATGGGTAGGATCAACAAGGACTTAGCTGGGTCATGGGTTAATACTTATAATTAGCAATGCCGGATTAAGGATAGTATAATAGTGGAAGCACCATCTCACTTCTGGGATCCGGAATTCACCTTACCTTCTATCACCACGAAATATAGAAAGAGTTGCATGGTGCTCCTCAATAAAGTCTACTGGAGTTATCGAAACAGCAGATCCATCAACTTCTATACATTTCAAAATAGAGATGCTTCCAAGCTTGGCTAAGACTTTATCTATTTTGGATGGGTAGGATCAACAAGGACTTAGCTGGTTCATGGGTTAATACTTATAATTTGCAATGCCAGATTAAGGATAGTATAATAGTGGAAGCACCATCTCACTTCTGGGATCCGGAGTTCATCTGACCTTCTATTGCCACCAAATATAGAAAGGGTTCCATGGTGCTCCTCAATAAAGTCTACTGGACTTATCGAAACAGCAGATCCATCAACTACTATACACTTCGAAATAGAGATGCTTCCAAGCATGGCTAAGACTTTATCCATTTTGGATGGGTAGGATCAAAAAGGACTTAGCTGGTTCATGGGTTAATACTTATAATTTGCAATGCCAGATTAAGGATGGTATAATAGTGGAAGCACCATCTCACTTCTGGTATCCGGAGTTCACCTGACCGTCTATCGCCACCAAATATAGAAAGGGTTGCATGGTGCTCCTTAATAAATTCTACTGGAGTTATCGAAACAGCAGATCCATCAACTACTATACACTTCAAAATAGAGATGCTTCCAAGCATGGCTAAGACTTTATCCATTTTGGATGGAAAGGCTCACCAAGGACTTAGCTGGTTCATGGGTTAATACTTATAATTAGCAATGCCAGATTATGGATAGTATAATAGTGGAAGCACCATCTCACTTCTGGGATCCGGAATTCACCTGACCTTCTATCACCACCAAACATAGAAAGGGTTGCATGGTGCTCCTTAATAAACTCTACTGGAGTTATGGAAACAGCAGATCCATCAACTTCTATACATTTCAAAATAGAGATGCTTCCAAGCTTGGCTAAGACTTTATCCATTTTGGATGGATAGGATCACCAAGGACTAAAGGGGGCTTTACATGCTGCGACATCGCTAATGCGGAGTCGTTGGGGTCACGGAATTTGTGACGCACATCCGGCCGCATTAGCGATGCCGTTGCGTGTGACACCGATAAGCGATTTTGCATCGTTGCAAAAACGTGCAAACTCGCTTATCGGCGACATGGGGGTCCATTCTTAAAAATCGTTACTGCAGCAGTAACGAAGTTGTTCCTCGTTCCTGCGGCAGCACACATCGCTGCGTGTGACGCCGCAGGAACGAGGAAGCTCCCCTTACCTGCCTCCCGGCTGCTATGCAGAAGGAAGGAGGTGGGCGGGATATTACGTCCCGCTCATCTCCGCCCCTCCGCTGCTATTGGGCGGCGGTTCAGTGACGCTTCAGTGACGTCGCTGTGATGCCGCACGGACCGCCCCCTTAGAAAGGAGGCTGTTCGCCGGTCACAGCGACGTCGCCGGACAGGTAAGTATGTGTGACGGCTCTGGGCGATGTTGTGCGGCACGGGCAGCGATTTGCCCGTGTCGCGCAACAGATGAAGGCGGGTACCCACACTAGCGATATCGGGACCGATATCGCAGCGTGTAAAGTAGCCTTTAGCTGGTTCATGGGTTAATACTTATAATAAGCAATGCCGGATTAAGAATAGTATAATAGTGGAAGTACATCTCACTTCAGAGACCCGGAGTTCACCTGACCTTCTATTGCCACCAACTATAGAAAGGGTTCCATGGTGCTCCTCACTAAAGTCTACTGGAGTTATCGAAACAGCAGATCCATCAAATACTATACACTTCAAAATAGAGATTCTTTAAGCATAGCTAAGACTTTATCCATTTTAGATGGATAGGATCACCAAACTGGCATCAAAATAGATGGTGGAGCCTCAAAGGGTCTCCAAGGAGGTATGGGCACTTACCACTTGCCTTCCCTACAATCCAATTATGATTATGACTCTTCCAATAAGTTGCCAAGGGCTAATCTTTACATTCAGAATACACTTATGTCTAGTGTTGAGTGAGTAGTTGACTATTCATACTCGTATGCTGTTAACGAGTACTGTCCGCTGCTTGCATATTCTAGAAGAATTGCGGGCGCAATGTAAGTCAATGGGAAATACTTACAAAGTAGCGAGTAACTCGAAAGCCATACTATTCGGTACTTGTACGAAAAGTGCGGCTTTCAGGTTACTCGCTACTTAGCGAGTATTTCCCATTGACTTACATTGCGCCCGCTACTCTTACCGAATATGCGAGTAGCGGACAGTACTCGCTAACAGCATATCGAGTACGAATACTCAACTACTCGCTCAACACCACTTATGACCGTTGTGGCAACTTCCATAGGATGGAATGAATTGGCCATGTTAGCCATAACAATGTACTTGTTACGAGTGTGTCACAGCCTGATGTGACCTCGGGGGGATCTGGGATCAGAAGGTCAAAACGTATTGTTGATCACAGATCCACTTTAGTGCCCACTTGTCGATTACCCTGAGTTGGAGCATATTTGATTCCATCCAGTACTGAGGGGGTTAAGGTTCATTTCTATCCTGCAGTGATCTAACAGGTAGTTGTAACCTCAGCTGCAGCCGGTTCTTTCTGCTATAAATATATGCTGCTCACTGCTCCCTTCGACAGCTATAGTTCCTACTGTACCTATGTTGTCCATGTTGAAGCAGCTCATCTCTGCATAGCTGTGGTGATCTTTCTGTTGCAGCTGAGAAGTTACCTACCAAGGAGTGTTTTTTGTTGTGTTTTTTTCCCACCTGTTTGTTTTACCTTCCTATTGTTATCTTATTGCTGTGCCAAGACCATGTCTCACTGGCCTTCACTATCAGGGTGAGTTCACGGCCAATGAGGGCCTAGGCACATAATGGCGCATGGAGAGAAGGACAATAGGGAGTACAGGGATTAACCTCAGGTGATTGTTAGGAGGTGACCTTGTTCCCCGCTCCGCTACCCTGGTGTTCCCTTTGTGTTTCGCTGCTCACCGGTAGTCCTCTCATACCTGGTGTGACACCTGCAGTCACATCGTGACATTACTTTGCAGATGACATTCAGCTGAAACTAACAGTTGTCTTATTTCTATGTTTAGCTGAAGAGGTTTTTCCCACTAAATAAATCTGCAGGATAGGTGATAAATTAATCATCACTGGGAATCTGTCCTCTGGGACCCTTACCAATTCAGACAACAGGGACACGAAAGTCTCTGGTGTGAATGGAGCAGTAGTGCGCATGCACATCTGTTCTGCCAGTCCTTCAGAAGTGAATGCAGTGGTGGTCACACATATATCGCTTCTTTTGCAATTAGAGGGGGTCCCAGGGGTCGGACACTGACGAAAAAGGGAGGATGCAGACAGAAAAGGACCCTTTTCAGTCCAATAGCTCATTATAATTCCCAATTGCATTTGCTATAGAGGTGGATGAGGACCCACTTTTCGGCCCATATGTCCACCTCTGCTGACGATCATACTGTACATTGATCACCTAGCCTGTAAATAGGAGATAGATGTAACCATATGTAGCGCCAGAGTCTCTGCAGAGATGCTGACTTACTCACCACCCTAGCTGGGTCGTGTCCTCCCCTGCACTCCCCCGGCCATCCACGTGTGCTGCTGCCTCCTTCCCTTCCCGGGCCCTGTACATACTGCACAGGGTACCCGGGAGTGCCCCTAAGGGCCGTTTCACACATCCGACTTTTCGCCAGATTGGCGGATCCGGCGCACTCCTGTACAGTGTATACAGTACAATGGCAGCACGGCAACTTCTGGGTCACATGCTGCGGTCACATGACAGCATGTGACCGGATCTTGTCGCGCTGCCATTGTACTGTATACACTGTACTGGAGTGCGCCAGATCCGCCAATCCTGCGAAAAGACGGATGAGTGAAACTAGCCTAAGACGCGCGTGCCCGCACCAGCCCTCCTCTTGAAGGGCCGGTACGCTATTTACAGGAAATGTTTTTAAGGCATCCTCCCATTAGGGAAGGTGCCTGTAAAACACATTCAGTTAGTCAGTATACCAGTGTGCTAGTTAGGTGTCAGGTCCCGTTAACCCTCTTTCTGTCTCCTGTACCTGAATTTCCATAGCTGTCTATCCCTGCCGTGCTCACCATTCCTGTCCGTACCCTCCTGGCAAGTCTGCCTCAGTCACCCTGCCTGTACCCATCTATACCTGAATTAGTCTCCTGTCCTGGGGTCAGCTGCCACAGTCCCAGGAGTGGTACCTGGTGTCCACCTCACGGTGGGTGGGTACTTAGTTAAGCCCCTCCCACTAAAGAGTAAGCCTTGATCCCTTTTGTGGTTCAGTGGGTCCACTAATCCCGCTCGCTGTCTTTACACCAGCCATGAGCGCTACACCTTAAAAGTGTTTTCTGCCCATAAGGCTTACCCATCAGTTGTGACCACAGGTATAACTTGATGCTCATGGATCCCAATGCTAAATTTATGATAACCACGCACCTCTCATTTATCATTTAAAGCAACGGATCTTCTTATGTGGCAGAGACGCTGTTGGACCTCTGCAGGTGCCAGGGCTAAGGTTGCGATTCCTACCCCTGCATCTTCTACAGATACATCCCTGGCTCCTCAAGTCTTATGCATCCATGTATAACACACAATTGAGTACACCATGTCTAGTAGATGCATCAATTCTATAGAATTTTAGGAAACACAGCAGATAACCCCTTAGACCCTACTCGTTGTAATATGCAGAAACCAATATAATCCAGAAACTAATATAACTAAGTGAATACTTCAACTATTTTGCTCCTTAATTAAATTATTGATAAGTGATCTGATAAAGGGACAGACATATTTGGATCAAATGTAGGAATCGATGAATGACAGCTGTCGGGAAATGTAACGGGCCGTCATTGTCACCGGCTCTCAACGTCCTAACGGGATGTGATGCGGGTCTAAATGTTGACTGGACTGACATTTCAATCTTCAATACCGTAAAAGTAGACACACAGATTGCTGTTCAAGAGCATATTTTACGCCGGTACATTCATGTGTATCTGTGATTGCTGTAGGCGGAAAATTACTGAACAGAGAGAATGGCTCCACAATCTAATAATTGAATGTTTTACCGGCGGCTCTCGTGAATGGCACACTGCTACCTCCAATGCTGCCATTATTTGGAGATGACACTGATCACAATTTTGTCCCCCAGAATGAATTTAAACGTATCCGTAACGCTGAAAACAAAATGACCGGTAAATGTGTGTCCTCGATGGCCGCACAGAGATTCCCAGGGGTCTATATATGGGGGCATAACATAGGGAGAGCAGATATGGCAGTCACATGTAGACTAGGTACCAGAGAAGCCCTAAGGCTCATGTGTAGGTGAGGGCCCCGATCAACACTTTTTATATAAGCATAAAACTTCAAATATATCCTTAGGTCCTTGAAGATGCTTTATATATTTCTGTATAAATATGCTGTCACGGGTGACAGACAGTCCTGTGGTGTTCGGCTATAGAAGGTCACAGTGTTTGACTGCACAAAATGCTCCCTGATCTTCTAGCATTCCTGCTTGTTTTTCATACTTTTCCCTTTAAGGCCCTTTGGCATTGTTCAGCCTGTTAGCTGCTATTCAGCAGTACTTTCCATGTCTATATTTACCTTCACTTCCTATTTCTTGGTGCTGGTGATATTTGATACATGTTTATCAAGTCCTCAGTGCAAGCTGGCTGCTTGCATACATCAGGAGAATCTTGGTAGTTGTTGCAGCTTCTCGCCCTGAGACAACTAGATATAAGTTCCCTTTTTTGTTATCCCTGTGTGTCCGTTAGTGCCTAGTAGGGTTGACAAAGAGTTCATCTCATCGCTTACCTACCTAGGACCCAGATCAGAGTCAGCCTAGGGTCAGGTATCCAGCTTGGCGCATAGGTGTGTGCCGCCCCAGGGTTATGTGGTACTCTATCCCGGGCCTGGTTTTTCTGGGGAAGTGTCACGGGTGTAGGGGCCTGTGCCCGATTCCATGACCCTGGGGGCCGCTTTAAAAAAGGAGGTGACTTACAGGGGAATAATGAAAACGTTTTTGTCGTAACGCCACTTGCGGGTTGTGGCTATTTAAGTGGAGCCGCCGCTGCACAGTTCTCACTACTGGGGTTTGTGTTGGTGGCAGCCTGGATATTGGGCCGTCCGCAAGTAGGGCCAGGCACCAGGGGATAGATGATGTTGGGCGCGGAAAGAAGGTAGGCCACACAAAGGATTGCAGTGTAACTGGTTTCTTTACTCACAGCGTTGTTATGGCTGGCAATCCGATGATGGCTGGTCCTCACCACTGGTCCCCTTAGTTCCAATGCCGGTGTTTTAACCTGGTGGCTGTCTTCCCCTGCACCTATCTCTGGTTGGTGGGTCCCCATGGCTTGGAGAGTCTTAGTCCGTATGACAGGTAGTTTGAACCCTGTGGGGTTGGTTCCTCTGGTTCTGTTCCCCGGTTCTCCCATTGCTACTGAGTCCCGAACTTTACGGTCGGTGAGGTCCTGGATGGTCCCCTCACCGTGCAGATTTTATCAGGTCTACCTGGAGCATTTCCCTAACCTAGGCCCCTGAGTATTCCACCCTACTCCACCGTACTCCACAGGCAACCACTCGCCTGGGCCCTCAGGTCACCGTTTCACTTTCACTTACTGACTGTCTGACCCCTCTCCCCCTGGTTTTCTCCTAGTGGACTGGATCAGTTCCACCCGTATGTGGCCATCCATTGGGTCCAACCCTAGCCTGTCACCGTCTTTCGGAACGGGAAAAACAGGGATTAAAATGAATGATTTGCTGTTACCGGCACTGGTCTTCTTGGTCCTTGGAGGTAGGCCCTGCATCCCGGATAGGATGCAGTTCCCTGTAGCTCCTGGTGGCTTTAGGGGTGCTATAGGCATGTGTCGCGGGCGGGGGGTGCGCTGCTCGACTCCGCGCTTGCGGCTCGGGTCCGGCTGCTGCTGCTCGAGCGGTGGGCCGGATCCCGGGTCCTCGAGCAGCGCTCCTCGCCCGTGAGTGAAAGGGGTGGTCTGTTGGGGTTTGGGATGTCGGTTTGTGACGCCACCCACGGTGTGTGGTGAGGTTGGGGCACCACTGCTGCTCTGTACGGGGATCCCAGGAGCGATGACAGGGAGCAGCTGGGATGTTTCTCTCCCCTCCGTGGGTAGGGGGGTTTTGGTAGTCCCGGGGCCCGGAGTTGTTGACTGTAAGGTGGATTGCGGGGCTTGGCCAGGTGCAGGGTCGCGGGGCAGCACAGTGCCAGCCGGTACGGTGGTACTTATTCAGCCAGTAACGGACACGGAGTCTCTGGTAAAACAAACGGCTGGATAGACGAGTCCCACAGACGGCTGCGGCGGTCATTCCCGGTAGGTTGGCGGTAACTGTCTCTCCCTGCACCGGTGTTGTGTTCTCGGCCCCGATGGCTTCCCACCGGTAACCCGCTCCCCAGCGGTATATTTGCCGGAGGAGCCCCTTTTGCCCGCAGGCGCTGGCCCTGGGAACTCTAGCTGTGGCGGTAGCTGTATTTCCCTTCATGGTTGAGCGGTTGCCTTTAGTCGGGTCTTTACTGCTGGGAAACCCCGGAGGTTCCCGTCGCTGATGGATTTGACCAGTTTAACGGCGACTCCAAGCCTGGTCGGGGTCCGTAGGCCCTGCCGAATGGTGCTGGCCTCTCTTCGCTCCCCGGTCCGGTACCGGCGGGCCACCGCCCGTCCCCGGTCCGTACGGTTGTGCGTCAATTGACCTCGCCTGCAGACGGTCACCACCGTCTGCCAACCTTGCTGTTTCTGTGCCCGGGCCACGTACCCGGACACGGTCAGTCTGCTCCACTACCACTTCCTCCACTCTCCAAACTCTTCTCTCTTTTTCCCGCCTCCAGGACTGTGAACTCTTCGGTGGGTGGAGCCAACCGCCTGGCTCCGCCCCACCTGGTGTGGACATCAGCCCCTGGAGGGAGGCAACAAGGATTTTGTGTGTGCGGCTGATATGCCTAACCGGGGTGTGGGGTGTGTTGTTGCAGTACCTGTGACGTCCTGGCTTGTCCAGGGCGCCACATTCGGAATTTATCTAGGACAATGAGGGAACCCAGTGCCCAGCGGTAAGCTTGATCTGGGGTCACCATCTCCCCCTTTCGTAGAAACAGGGTTTCCCTTCCCTTTTACCATTCACTTGGTACTTCGCCGTACCTAGTGTGACATATGCATCTCAGTATCATATTTCCCAGCTTTGGAAAAACAGAAGGAGTGACAAATCATGCACTGTACAACATGTCTTGACTACGCCCCAAGTCCCACCAATTTGCCATTTCATTCTACCCCGGAGAAAAGGACAAGATGAGATGTCACAGGGGCAGTGGCAATGAGAGACATTCAGCATATGCCCCAGACTACATACAACTCTATAAGAGCCAGAACGAGGCTCTCATAGACTTGAATTGAATTGTGACTTCTGACGTGTCCCATCAAACACTGGAAAGATCCAGCAGGTTACAAACTGCAAAAGACCAACCGGAGCGGTGCCGATAAAGGTGAAAACGCGTGAGGATGAGTATAACACCTGGGGCAGGGAACTTAGATTAAAAGCACCATTCCAGCTGTGAAAAAAAAATAATAGATTGGTGCTTTAAGTGAAGGGCTTAAATGTATTGCTGATTTTTTTGATCCTAGGAGAAATATTATTTGAAAAATCTCTTAGTTTATGTAAAAGCCGTTACATTTTCTTTAACACGGCCATATTGGATCTTGACAGCCAAGTGCAGAGATCAAAGGGAGAGAAAAATCATAGTTAAGTCACTTCCAAAATATTTCACACTATTGACAGAAATTCACAAACCAGACGGGAACACAGAAAGCCGAATGGATAAGACGGAGATCCTCGGATATACGCCGCGCCGCAAAATACATGAGCTGATACCAGAAGGCTACACCCAATTAAGGGCTTGTAATGCCAACAACTTAATGGGGTGAAGAAATGCCTCATTTATTTTTGCTGTTCTGAAAATGGAGCAAAATTGGAAAAGGTTTTCAACCACGTCCTAAATCTGCTCTGAATTTCCCTGTATGCTCCATTATGAAGCCTAATTAGCTTCTGCTCAGACCGGGAATACCTTCTACTGCCACCATAGTCACCACCAGGTCCAGGGGTGGACATATCATTGGTGCAGCCTGTGGAGCCGTACAGGGACCCAGGAGGTTGGGGGGCTCCATTTCTACCTCTTGTGTATTTTCATGAGTGTTTGGGCTGCAAAGGGTCCATATACTGTTCTTGCACAGGGGCCCTTTTCTGTCTGTGTCCACCAGTGGCCAGGTCACCATGTTTTTAGGTAGTAGGAGATACCCTCCTCATCAATTTCTTTAGAGAAGCTGTTTGCTGCTTTGAAGGTGGAAGTGGCCTCCTTATCTTTTGGACCCCTATGTGGCTACACAGGTTGCACCAATGGTATGTACGACCCTATAGTGCTATACTTTGTGTTCAGCCAGGGGACCCCATAACAAAGGTGAAAAATTAGACCACTTTTTGGAAACCACTGTGAGAAAGCACCTGGGACTAGCCCCCTTTTTGGTTCTCCAACAAGACTACCACGCAAGAATTCTTAAAGTAGATCTGTCAATAGTTCCAAATTGTAACAAGAAAAGACAGTTGCACTATGAAATGCTAAAGCATGCAAACAATGAATGCAAGAATACAGATATACATTAGTGCTCAAGGAAATCTAGGAACAATTGAGATATTTAGCATACAAAAATGGCTATTTGTATATCTGCCCAGTAGCCACGCCAAGGCATATCTGCCCAGTAGCCACGCCAAGGCATATCTGCCCAGTAGCCACGCCAAGGCATATCTGCCCAGTAGCCACGCCAAGGCATATCTGCCCAGTAGCCACGCCAAGGCATATCTGCCCAGTAGCCACGCCAAGGCATATCTGCCCAGTAGCCACGCCAAGGCATATCTGCCCAGTAGCCACGCCAAGGCATTTCTAGTTCCAAATCGGTCAGAGTTCACTTTTATTTTATGCCCGGAGTCTTCAGTTTATTCAACTTTTTTACAATCCACCAAACGGTTCCAGAGATAAAGACCATATTATTCAGTGCAAATTTGTATGGTCTCTATCAAGTGGGCGTTGCTTTAGGCTTAGAATCACAATAACATATTATAGGGGAGCATTTCAAGTACCGGGAAACTAAGTGTCATATTTAGTGTGAAGGGACACTAAGGGGGATTACTACTATGAGGGGACACTAAAAGAGCATCACTACTTCAACTAATGGGCAGCCTATGTGTGAGGTGGACACTTGGGGAGTATTACTGTGAGGGGGCACTAAGTGGACATTACTACTCTGAGGGGACACTAAAAGGGCATCGCTGCTTTAAGGGGAAACTAGGTGCCATATTTAATGTGAGGGGACACTAAAGGGGATTACGACTGTGAGGGGACACTAAAAGAGCATCAATACTACAAGGGGACGCTAATGGGCATCTTATTTGTGAGGTGGACACTTAAGGAGTATTAATGTGAAGGGGTACTAAGGGGACATTACTATTGTGAAGGGACACTAAAAGGGCATCATTACATTAAGGGGAAACTAAGTGTTGCCCTTAGTGTGAGGGGACACTGAGGGGGAATTACTACTATAAACAGGCACTAAAGGCCATGGCTACTTCGATGGAACACTAAGAAGCATGTTTAGTGTGAGGTGGACACTTAGGAAGTGTTACTGTCAGGGGGCACTAAGGGAACATTACTACTGTGAGGGGATACTAAAATGGCATCACTACATTAAGGGGAAACTAAGGGGCATCCTTGGTGTGAGGGGACATTAAGGTAGCATTATTACTATGAGGGGGCACTATGTGGGCATTACTACAGTGAAGGTACACTAAGAGAGCATTACTACTTTAAGGGAGCACCAAGAGAGTGTGCCGCCCCCGTGGCCAGCAGCCGCCGCTGCTGCTCGGGTCCGGGCCTTCAGGGAGTGGTGGCTCGAGGGTCTCCGGACCTGGGGGGTCCTGCGGACACTCCGAATGAAAAAGTGGGGGTTGGACGTATATGTACGGGCTGAGCTGTATTAGAGTTCATGACGCCACCCACGGTGTGTGGTGAGGTTGGACACCACCGCTGCTGTGACGGGGCACCCGGGGGAGATGTTGTGCAGCAAGTTGTTAACCCCTCCGTGGGCAGAGATGGTGGCCCCGGGACCCGATGGGTGACCGCAGGGTGCTGGTGTACTCACTCTGAAGGAAACACACAAGTCTCTAGTAAACCAAGGTGATGGTGGTCAGTGCCTGCAGCCGGCTGCGTTCTGGTCCCCCACCCGGCTGGTGGTCTCTGTCTTTTTCCTGCACCTTTTTAAATGTTGGACTACCTGAGCTTGAAACTTCAGGAGTCCACTCACAGCTGGATGTGGCCTAAGGAGCCCTTGCCCGCAGAGACTGGCCCGTGGGATCTCTGAGCCTTGGCGGTGACTTTCTATCCCGAATCGATGGGCTGTTGTCTTCTATTAGGGACTTTGGGTGGGACAGGACCTCTAGTCCTGGCCTCAATCAGTTAATTAACCAAATTTAGTAGTTTCTGGACCTGGCTTCAGGGTCCGAGTACCCCCCTGTGTGCTCCAGTTTCCGGATCGGTTCCCCGGGTCGGTACCGGCGGGCTACAACCCTGTCCCAGTCCACCTCGGTTCCACCGAGCCGTCTTCCTGGCTCCTGCAGATGGAGACCACCGTCTGCCTCCTAACCCAAGGCACCAGGGCTCCTACCCTGGTGCCGTTCAATTTCGGGTATTCGCCTCTGCTGGAGCTGCACACAGCTCCAGCCCACACTCCTCTCCAACTTGAACCTGAGACTATTGTGACTTCTTTCCCGCCCCGGGCTGTCTAAACCCCCGGGTGGGTGCGCACCAACCGCCTGGTCACGCCCACTTGTCTGTCTGTCTGGCCCTAAGGGGGGGGTGACTAGGGTTTTGTGTTTGGCTGGTGTTACCTTTTGTGGGGAAAGGTGTTGTGCGGGGCCTGTTCGTGACTACCTGGCCTGGCCATGGCGTCACACTCCCCCTTGGTTAAACACAGACCATCCGCGGGCTGTCCGACCACCACTAGTTTATTTTGTTTTAACTGAAAAAGATAAAAGGATGAACATTTACAAATATAATAACATATTTACATTTTATGAATATTTAGTTCTTCCCATAATGGCAGGCATTTTCACTTAAACGTTGCATAAAACATTTTTATTAACCGGGACGGGACCGGGTCCTTTTCAGCTCACCCCACCCAAACAAACCTAGCCTTGATGCTGCCTCTAAAACTAGGTCAGCACCCCTTTTCCCCAGTCCAGGAAACGGGTTCAGATCTGGGTGGTGCCCACACGGGCCGGGTAATAAGTTCCTTATCCGGCAGTCTATCTCAGAGGCCCCACGTCCAGGGAACCCCTGTCACCGGTCTCACTAGTGAGAGGACCTCGGCCTACACTACCGCAGGCCCTTCCTCCAACCAGCCTCTCCGGAGACTGCGGCATGCTGAAAAGGGTGGTCCAGGGATTATTTATAAGGCCCAGAAAGTTTTGGGTTGGCCTGCAAGTTCTCAGCCATGTCTTTGGTTTAAACTTTTAAAACGGGAAAAACACAAAAGCACACTGTCCCAACGAGGATCTGAACTGTGGGTAGCCGGGAACCGCTACCTAATACTCCTCATCTTCACCGGGACTGGAGGGAGGCGGAGAGGGGTGGCTGCACAGCGGGGCACTTCTGGCTACCCTTCTCCGGACATCTATGGTAAACCACCTCCTCTCGCCACAGTGACGGGTGTAAGTCACCAGCTCCCCAGGCTCCAAGTCTCGGTTGGGATGTCCAACTGGTAGGTGCGGGTACACATCCCTCCGGGAGACAAAGATTTCAGCCTCCATGCCCGGCTCGAAGATGAACCCCCATCCTCGCCGGGGGTCAAACTGCCGGACCTGGCCTTCGTATTTCGGGCCCCTCACCCAGAATGTTGCGTTGCGGAGGTTGTCCTTTTCTTGGTAGGTCCGGGAGAAAACTTCGGCCTTCCGCTTCTCTCTGGTGGCGATTTCCTGGCCAAGCTGGCGCTGCTGAGACTCCCAGTATGGAGCGTCTGCGGCCTGCTCCGGTTTATTCTGCACGGGGGCTGGGCCCAGCCGGAGTCCTTCCGTGCCTGCTACGACCGGTACCTTTGGCAACGGGGGACCCCGCTGTGTCGTGGCTTGCTCGGCTGCCTGGCAGCTGCAACCCCGTGACACCTCAGCCGAGGCCTGAAACCTGGGAGCGGCCAGCTTTGCCCTCTGAGCTGGCTTCCGAACGGGAACCACCTCTGCTTTGGCCGGGCGGATTGCCGGGGCCGCTGTCACTTGGGGCGTGGCCTTTTCCGGGGCCGGTGGTGAGTTCAAGATGGGACGGGGCTCCTCCCAGTCGCTTGTCTGGCATAGCGCCGGTGCGGGTGCCAGGGTGGTGATTGTCTCGCTGCTGGCGGCTTCCTCGGGCTGGTCCTCACGGGCTGGTGGGACGGATTCCTCTGCCGGTGGTAGCGGCGGTGGACCGAGCGGAGCGTCAGCGGCAACCAGTATGGGCGGCGAGGGAGGCAGTATGGTGGGCAGGGGCAGACCGGGTCCCTCAGCCTGATCGACCGGTCCCTGTGGGATATAGGGGCGTGGGTCGCTTACTCGCTCCTCCAAGGTTGCCTCCACTTCACAAGCCCGCACGGCTGCAGCCAGCTCCTCCATCTCGACCACCCACCACTCCAGGATGTAGCGTGCCTGTGCCTGGATCCGGCAGCACATTCGCTCCGTCTTGGCTTCTACCCAGGCTGCTGTTCCGGGCACGAGCTCCTGCGCTCCGGGCTTGCCATACAGGTCGGCCATGTTGCTCTTACGGGGTCCAGGAACAAGAAGGGTGGCAGGGTTCTGGAGTCCCTGCCCTTTATCTGCTCGGTCACATGTCGCAGAATCTTCACCCTCCCCCCTTGGTCTTTTGATGGCACTCTCCTTTCAGGCCGATAAGATTCGTTTTGCAACTTCCGGCCCTGCTTTCTGGCCGTGTTCCCAGGGGGCGGGGCTTCGGCTTTCGCGCCCTTTGCTCGGGGAAGAAGCTGCTGGGCGGGAGTTTTCGTGCCAAAATGGCGGCTTCTGGAAATTTTGCAATGGATCACCGCTGACTTCAACACAAGGCACACTTCCACAAGGTAAGTGGATGGGTAAGTATCCTGTTCATGACGCCAAGTTTCGGGGTGTGCGGCTCCCGTGGCCAGCAGCCGCCGCTGCTGCTCGGTTCTGGACCTTCAGGGAGTGGTGGCTCGAGGGTCTCCGGGCCCTGGGGGTCCTGCGGACACTCCGAATGAAAAGGTGGGGTTTGGACGTATATGTACGGGCTGAGCTGTATTAGAGTTTGTGACGCCACCCACGGTGTGTGGTGAGGTTGTACACCACCGCTGCTGTGATGGGGCACTCGGGGGAGATGTTGTGCAGCAAGTTGTTAACCCCTCAGTGGGCAGGGATGGTGGCCCCGGGACCCAGTGGGGTCACGGATGTGACGTGGCAGCATTGGACGGGTACGTCACTGGACGGGGAACAGAGGTCTGCAATAGCGCCTCTCACAGGCACTATTGACAACACAAAGTATTTGAGAGAAACATTGTTTCTCAATATAATATCGATCTAGACAATAAAAAATATGGGTGAACCACCCCTTTAATACTATGAGGGAGCACTATGGGGGCATTACTACAGTGAGGGGGCACTAAGAGAGCACTACTACTTTAAGGGAGCACTAAGTGAGCTTTACTTCTGTGAGGGAATACTAAGAGAGTGTCACTACTTCAAGAGGGCACTAAGAAGGCATTCTTAATGGGAGACGGAACTAAAGGAGCATCACTGTATCCATATTATAATGTGGGCATCGCAACTGTAAAAAGGCATTAAGGAGGCTTCACTACTGTGAGGGGGCACTAAGGTGGCATTGTTACTGAGCAGGTAAACACTAAAAGACATCCTTACTGTGTGAGGACACTATTACTGTGTACCACCTAAATAGGGAATAATGAAAATGTATAGGACAAAAAAGGGAACCACGGTATAGGTCACACCTTTACTACATGAGTAAATCGAAAAGATTTGGGTGTGCACCACTGCATTATACCTTATGTTGGTGCCGGGGAGGAGTAAGTTTGGTCCGATCAAAGCAAGCCACTGCGCTGGTCCTGGGTGCTTGTGGAAACAAGATGAAGATTCAAGTAGTCTCAAGAAGAAAGAAAGCCACGGTACTCACAGGGAAATTCCAAAACTGTTCTTTATTCAATCTATGGAGTAAGGTAAAACAGCGGTAAGAGAGCCGGGTGCAGGCTCCCTAGGGACGACGGCTGTTTCGTGGAAGTGGATGTACTAGGAGCTACGAAACGGTCGTCGTCCCTAGGGAGCCTGCACCCGGCTCTCTTACCACTATTTTACCTTATTCCATGGATTGAATAAAGAACAGTTTTCTACTTGGGACATCTTTACTACATGTTACTCCCATACCTGGCTATGGGAACAAAGAAGACTGGGGGGACTCGGCCTGTATTGGCAAAGATTGGACGGAGTTAAAGGTGTAGAGTAACGTTATTCTTACGCCGTCTAAATTTGGGTGATATAATATAAAGCACCTAATAAAATTAGGATGATCCATAACTGGAACTTTGCGTTCTAACGTTTCTCTCTTCTGCTCATTTCTTTACTTGTGAACTTGGATTAAATCTTAATAAATCACTAGTGATTCTGATGGGAGGTTTTTTGTGTGTAAAGCCCAATACGCTCATCTCAAGGCTCTGGAAATAAACTGAAAATTGCTACATGTTGTATTTCTAAATGAGTCAACAATTCTTCATTTTAATGATATTAGCAAGAATATAATTGATCTGTAACTAATCAGCGGCACAGTGAATCATAATGCGGTAAATGATGAAATTACTCAAAAAGCTAAGAACGGCTTGTAACAATAATTCATATAGAGAAATGGAATTTAGCCTAAATAATGAACAGTTGCTGAGCTTCTGCTTTGCACGTTCCCTGCCATTCTCCCGCGAGGTTCTTTCCTGTCGGTCACTACCTATCCGGTCAGCAATGGCGGATAGTTGTTGGTGCAGAATGTTCAGCTCTCAGGTTGAGTGACACTGTCTGTAAAAAATCAGGGACCTGTCCGTTAATCTTCATCAGATAGACTCAGAGGCTAATTGTCACGCTCCCGGCCAACCGCGCCGCCTACCACCCGTCGCCCCGCCCCCTGGGGTTCCCACTCCCCGCCGAGCTCGCTCTCCTGCTACCTCGTCCACACCTTTCCCCCGTCGGTCCCGACGACGCGCCGCACTCTCACTGCAGCCACCTGCGCTCCAGCGTCCTTCTCTCCTCCTGTGGATTCAGCTCTGATTTCCGGGTTGCGGGCTTCACACATGCACTCTAGAGGTTGCGCGCGTGCACTCACCTAGACTTAAAGGGCCAGCATAGCTGTTTGGCATCTGGCTACTAATTAGCTTTGGGTATTTAAGACTTCCTATTTCCCTTGGCCAGTGCTTGTTCAACGCGTCCCTGTAGCTTGTCTCTTGTACAAGTTGTTCAGGTCCCTCTATGCCATGTGCTTGGAGTAACTCTTTCTCTGCTTACAGATCCTGACTACCCTCTTGAGAATGCTTCCCAGCCTGAAACCATTAACCTGCACCAGTCTTCGATTCTTGACTTCAGCCTGATCCCAGTAACCTGCACCAGTCCCCAATTTTGGACTTCAGCCTGATCCCGGTAACCTGCACCAGTGCCCGATTCTGGACTTCAGCTTGATCTCGGTATCCTGCACCAGTCTTCGATTCTGGACTTCAGTCTGATCCCGTTAACCTGCACCAGTCTTTGGTTTTGGACTTCAGCCTCATCCCCTTAACCTGTACCTGGCTCATATCTGGTCCTGTATCCACCACAGACTCTGTAGGACGCTATCCTGCGAATCCTGCTGATCCCGACTTCCGTGCATCTAAGCCCTCTGGGGTTACGCCCGAAAGTCCCTGTATAGGGGTTCGCTCGAGGCGGCACCACAGGGGAGTCCGGTGCACGTTCCAGTGGGTCCACTCCCAGGACTATCGTTACACTAATTAGTTGTCCCAATGGCCTATTTAGTTTTCTTTTTTGTTATGCCCAGTGCCAGCTTTACTATTATCTGGTGCACTATTCTGGATTGCTACTTTGTGTGTTTACCTGATTTTTACTGTTTTAGATATGGTTTTGATCACTGAATGTTTTTTTTACCATTTGCCTTAAAACTCCCCCTTGTTTTTTCTCGATTCTGACCCGGCTTCTCTTGACTTTATTCTGTGTTTACATCTCTATCATTGACTTATGATTGTTTGGTTGTATCGCGAGCAGATGCAACCTGGGAGTGCATAGGAAGGAAGGTGCAGACGTCGGGCCATCAGGCTCTGCAATCCTTCGTTAGAGAGACTCAATGTTTGTAGAGTGCTTTGGGCAGGGTGTATGTGACGCCCTGGACTAGTCGGGTCGTCCCAGGTAGTCACAAACAACACCACACCCCCCTCCCGATTAGGTAACACCAGCCAAACTAAAAACCTTGTCACCACCCTCCAGGTTTGATGTCCACACCAGCGTGGGCGGAGCCAGGTGGTTGGCTCCGCCCCACCAAGGAGTTCACAGGCCTGGAGGCGGGAAACTCAGTAGTCAAGTTCAAGTTCTAGAGGAGTCGAGTTCAAGTACGAGTGTAGACCAGTCAAGTTCACAGGCTGTCCTGTGTCCAGGCTGCCAAGAGACTACCAGATGGCTGGGTCGGGGCCCAGTCACCATTGGCAAAGAGGCAGACGGTGGTGGCCGCCTGCAGGAGACCAGGAAGACAACCGGTGGAACCGTAAGGGACCGGGACAGGGTAGTGGCCCGCCGGAACCGAACCGGGGAGCCAACTGAATACCGGAGCACCAGGCAGGGTACTCAGACCCAGTACAAAGCCCTGAACCGACAGGGCCAAGTCGAATCAACTGATTGCGGCCTGGACTTTAGGACCTATCCCACGCAAGTCCCGTTAGAAGACAACAGCCCAACCATACAGGGTAAAGCCACCGCCAAGGCATAGAGACCCAAAGGGCCAGCGTCTGCGGGCAAACGGGCTCCTATGTCATATACAAGTCGGGGAGCAGACTACCGGTGTCTAGGCATAGGAGTCAAACATTTACACAGAGGTGCAGGAGAAACGCGGAAACCACCAACCTATTCTGGGAGAAGCTGCAGCCGTCTGCGGGCCCCGTTCATCACTCCGTTTGGTTTACCAGAGACTCCAGTGTCTTGTGTCGAGTGAGTACACCAGTGCCATCAGGCACCGCACCGCACTGCACCGCAACACTTCACCCAGCACCCCGGCCCTCGCCTACCGGACCCCGGGACCAACACCCCCTACCCACGGAGGGGTCAACACCTAGCTGCGCCATTACACCGCTCCCGGGAGCCCCCATACCTTCACCGCAGCGGTGGTGTCTACAATCACCACAACCCGTGGGTGGCGTCACAAACTAACATCCCAAATCAAACCCCCGGCCGTGGAACTCCTCACCCAAATCCCCGCGTGTAGCACCAACTCCCTTGCAGAGCAATGTGACCCCCGGGTCCGTGAGAGGCTCGAGCCACCACCCGCAGTACAAGCACGGATCCGAGCAGCTCGGCAGTCGCAGCCGAGCCCGCGGGGCGGTACATGTACAACACTTACTGTTCTCTTCAGGGCCGCATCCACCACCCCACAGCCGGTCACTGACGTAGACGTAGCAGATAGACACACGATGCTGGGGTTCACTTGGCAAAACGATATCGAACAATTTATTTATTTTCCAACATCATGACAGACATGGCCACGGTTCTGCTGCAGCTTTCTCCTGGGGTACTCCGTCTGGCCTATCCCACTATCTGGGACCTAGTTCTCCAGCCTATGCCTCTGTTTCCACCTTCTCTCTTCGGCTACCAGTGGTCTTCTATCTGTCCCTGACGGCTTCTAGTCACTCAACTTCCTTTGGCCCATCAGAGGTTCTCTTTTCCAATGGCTGTCTAATCCATGGACTCTTCCAAGCACATCCTAAGGTGAGCCTTAAGCTCCGGACCCTTACCTCCAAGTTCCCCGATTAGCCCAAGGCCACGTCCTCACCCCAGGAACCCCACTGCAGAACTGGCACATTGTAAGGTCCGTCTCTCTAAGCAACCCATCACTAGTTACGAGTACTGAGCACCTGAGCATGGTAGTGCCCGCTCATCACTAGTTACGAGCACTGAGCACCCGAGCATGGTAGTGCTCACTCATCACTTGTTACGAGTTCCGAGCACCTGAGCATGGTAGTGCCCGCTCATCACTAGTTACGAGTACAGAGCACCTGAGCATGGTAGTGCCCGCTCATCACTAGTTACGAGTACCGAGCACCCGAGCATGGTAGTGTCCGCTCATCACTAGTTACGAGTACTGAGCACCCGAGCATAGTAGTGCTCACTCATCACTAGTTACGAGTACTAAGCACCCGAGCATGGTAGTGCCCGCTCATCACTAGTTACGAGTACTGAGCACCTGAGCATGGTAGTGCCCACTCATCACTAGTTACCAGTACAGAGCACCCGAGCATGGTAGTGCCCGCTCATCACTAGTTACGAGCACTGAGCACCCGAGCATGGTAGTGCTCGCTCATCACTAGTTACCAGTACAGAGCACCCGAGCATGGTAGTGCCCACTCATCACTAGTTACCAGTACAGAGCACCTGAGCATGGTAGTGCCCACTCATCACTAGTTACCAATACAGAGCACCCGAGCATGGTAGTGTCCGCTCATCACTAGTTACGAGTACTGAGCACCCGAGCATGGTAGTGCCCGCTCATCACTAGTTACCAGTACTGAGCACCCGAGCATGGTAGTGCCTGCTCATCACTAGTTACGAGTACTGAGCACCCGAGCATGGTAGTGCCCGCTCATCACTAGTTACGAGCACTGAGCACCCGAGCATGGTAGTGCCCGCTCATCACTAGTTACGAGTACTGAGCACCCGAGCATAGTAGTGCTCACTCATCACTAGTTACGAGTACTAAGCACCCGAGCATGGTAGTGCCCGCTCATCACTAGTTACGAGTACTAAGCACCCGAGCATGGTAGTGCCCGCTCATCACTTTTTACGAGTACTGAGCACTTGAGCATGGTAGTGCCCGCTCATCACTTTTTACGAGTACTGAGCACTTGAGCATGGTAGAGCCCGCTCATTACTAGTGTAGACCATACTAGGAAAAGAAAAGAATACCCATAACTGTAGAATCGTATTGTATTTTTTCCTTTTTTTACTGTTCCTTTCCTTGGAAAACTTTAGTGAAAGGTGAAAGATTTATTTGGTCTGAAGAGGAACCAGAGCAGTTGTTGATAGCGGCTTCCTCTCTGGATCATACTGGATGGTCCTGAATCCCGAAGACTTATGGAATAAGGGTTGTCTTAGTGACATAGCGCCTTTAAATAACAGGTACAGTATATATGTTGGATGTGTGTATTGACTTGGCACATTGACACAACGGATGAAGCTATCCTTTACATTATAATTTGGACCCATCTGTTCCAGGCCAGCAATGTATGTTCTACAGAATCCGCGGCACCGGCGGACGCATTAAACAGTTGTAACATTGATACAATGACTTCTGTTCACAGCCAATTAGACATACGTTCTGCATTATCTGCTACTAAAGACTTGTTCGAGGCATGGGGAGCGCGATCTGTCCGTGCGATGACACCTGCTATCCTCCCATTTAATTATCTCTTATTGTTCCCCTTTGCCACTAACTCACGCCAAACCAAAAATACCCGTCCAGTATTAATTATACCGCCTGCAACGTCCATTTTTTTTTAAAAGCCATAAATAATTAAAAGTCAATGCAATGAAGAATGGACACATCTCTGCATCCAGAGCGGCTTTATCACCGCAGCAGAGGTGGAATTCATTCGAAACCAATGTGCAATTTACATGCAGCCGGTAATGGAATGTTTGCTTTTACCTTTATCTGCTAAATGTTCTTTATATCGCCAAAATAAATCCATATTACCGCAAGACTGTACATAAATATCCATGGGCAAAGTTCACCTGGAGGTTATCTGGCTCCATTGAAGTGGGGGGGGGATAGGTCTTGGAGGCGCAGTTTGGGGGCAGGTGGGGTACGGGGGGGATAAATTGTCTTCTCCTTCAGTTCTTACCACATTCTTGAAAAATGAGTTTAGATCCTTTGGGAAAAACTGTCATTTTCAAACAAGCAAGAAAGCCTTAATAGTCCGGACCCATTTTAACGAGCACTCGGGTTGCAGAGAAACACTGGCACAAAGACCAAGCCGAGGCGAGCTGGTGGCTTTAACATGTGCATGATACATGCATAATGGAAGAATTTACCAGCAGGGATTAAGAATATAGGAAGAATTTGCAAATTAAAGGATTGACCAGAATTAGTGAAAAGGATGTCTTTTTTATAGAGACAGCGCCCCTGATGTACTCAGGCTGCGCCTGGTATTGCAGCTCAGCATCTTCCACGTTAATGGAGCTCAGATGCGATACCAAACACTCTCAGTGGTAATAAGTGGATTCTGCAAGAATCGGTCTCCTTTTTTTTCTTGGACGTCTTTACAGTATAAATGGAACACTTTTGTATTTACTCCTATTTTTCATGAGCTGAACTCAAAGATTTAAGACTTTTTTTTGCCAGAAAATGCCTTTTTCTTTCAAATATTTTGCACAATCTTGTCTAAGGCACCCTTCACACGTCCGTGCAAAAAAATGAATGTTTTGCACGGTCCGTTGTGGAGTTCCGTGGGCTATCCGTGTGTCTGAGTGTTTGTTCTACATGTGCTCCATCTATATATACGGATAGCACATGGACTGCATGAACTTGTATTCTTCTGTACCCAGTGCTGCTGTCACACTTGCTTCCGGGTCTGCAGTCAGTGCAGTGAATAGTCATGAGCATAATGAGCGAGCCCGGAAGCAAGGGTGACAGCAGCGCCGAAGAAAGGTAAGTATAAAAACACATCACACTGATGTCACATGGATCACATTAGTATGCAATCTGTGCTGCCGGCAGAAAACGGACATGTCGTCGTGTTTAGCACAGTGTCAAAACACGTGTGCAAAAGCCCATTGGTTTTAGTCGGTCTACATGTATCCATGTCTCCGGCACATGTCAAAATGGATGTCACAAGTAACAGAGACACGGATGTGTGAAGGAGGCCTAAATCTGTGTTAGTGAGCACGTCTCCTTTGCCAACATAATCCATCCACCTCACAGGCACGGCATATCAAGATACTGATTAGACATCATGATTATTGCACAGGTGCGCCTTAGGCTGGCCACTATAAAAGGACACTCTAAAATATGCAGTTTTAAAGTATTAGGGATCTGCCCTGCACGGTGAAACCCGGGATTCATCCGTGAAGAGAACACCTCTTCATCAACTCAGACACCATCGAATATGAGCCTTTGCCTACTCAAGTTGGTTACGACAACGAACTGCAGTGCCTCGTAGACACCGATGAGGCCGACGAGCACCAGATGAGCTTCCCTGAGACAGTTTCTGTGTGCAGAAATTTTTTGGTTTTGCATCGACTGTTGTAGCCGCTGTCTGGGTGGCCGGTGTTATGATTCAGTGACCGAGGAGGATCAAAAGGGGTAAAAACTTGGAAACACAGAGAATCAACAGAGTGGTTGGAAACTCAGCTGACTGCAGACCTCACACTGATGACACAACGAGAAGTAGCCGTGGGACGTGCCTACGATGACCTAGTCACCTCGACACAGCCAGAGACCTAATTATTCCTAAAGAAAGAAAATAAAGAAAAACAAGGAAAGCTAATCTGCCTCAGAGCAGTTCCCCAAAGATTATAGGTAGCCCCCAAACATGTAGAGCCGGTGAGACAAGATGAAACACAGTACACAGGTAGAGAACAGATTCAGCAAAGATGAGGCCCAAACTATCTATATAGGAAAGGACGGAAAAGAGCACTGTCTGCAGCCGTGCAAAACCTTAACAAAAAACCAACACACCTGATATGAAAAACTGAGAAACTGAGACCACACGATCTCTCCCCCACTATATCAGTACTCTGGTGTTACTGGGATCCAAGCAAAAACACTAATATAGAGGAAGGACTGAAATTAATACCAAGCATGACAACACAAAAATACATTGCAGAATATGGAGCTGGGTACACAGACATTCCCAGTGGGGAATAATCCAACTCCACCCAGAACTCCATACAAACAGAAACCAGGAAACAAGCCTTAGTACCACAAAAATAAAAACAACAAGAAAATGGAAACAAACCAGCAAGAGGTACAAAGACAAAACTTATCTGCAAGGAGTTCAGCTGGAGACAGAAGATAGGGCAGGCTCCAGAATGACCGCAGCACCACAGGAGGCAACATTGATCACACTACTCAGTTATATAGGCCCAGTCTGAGCAGCCTGATTTCCAATCATCATCAGCTGTCTGGCTTCTGTTAAGCAGACCAACTCTACTATCAGCACTGGCCACAAGAGGGAGCCCCAAACCGGAACCCAGTCCAAATGTGTTCACAACAGGCCGGTCTCAGATGATCTTGGAGGTGAAGATGCTGGATGTAGAGGTCCCGGGCTGCTATAGTTACCCATGGTTTGCGGTTGTGAGGCCGGTTGGATGTACTGCCAAATTCTCTGACACAACAGTCGGCTTATGGTAGAGAAATGAGCATTCAAGTCATGGGCAACAGCTTTGGTGGCCATTCCTGCAGTCAGCAGCCAAGTGCACGCTCCTTCAAAACGTCCAATATCTGGGGCATTGTGCTGTGTGTAAAACTGCACATTTTAGAGTGACCTTTTATTGTGGCCAGCCTAAGACACACCTGTGCAATAATCATGTTGGCCAGCCTAAGGCGCACCTGTGCAATAATCATGTTAGCCAGCCTAAGGCGCACCTGTGCAATAATCATGCAGGTCTGCCTAAGGCGCACCTGTGCAATAATCATACTATAAAATCAGCATCCTGATATGCCACATCTGTGAGGTGGATGGATGGCATGGTGAATCAGTGGTTATCACTGCAGTCTTGCAGCGCTGGGGTCCTGGGTTCAAATCCCACCAAGGACAACATCTGCAAAGAGTTTGTATGTTCTCCCCGTGTTTGTGTGGGTTTCCTTCCACACTCCAAAGACATACTGATATGAAATTTAAATTGTGAGCCCCAATGGGGACAGTGTTGCGTATGTATGTAAAGCGCTGTTGAATTAATAGCGCTATGTAAGTGAAAAAATATTATTATTATTATATTATTATCTCTGCAAAGGAGAAGAGCTCACTAACACAGATTTAGACAGACTTGTGAACAATATTTGAGAGGTTCCATTAGGTGTGGCCGTGGTTCCAATGATGTCTGAAGTCATGCTCCCAGGGCCCAGGTGACATTGTTATGACACACAAGTACCGCGACCAATCAGTGCTGGCTTCCTTCACCCTGCCCTCAGACATTTGAGCAGGAAGTCAGCGCTGCGCTCACATCCTGTTCAAATGTCCAAAGGCGGAGAGACAGACGCCGGGAGCTGATTGGTCGCGGAACCCGCCGGAATGCGACATCAGACAACACCTGCTGCAATTTGAGAAGGAATAACCAATTCCCCTACAGCGCTACCAAACGGGAAACAAAGCATTGCACACCGCCAAGTTTAGTTAGTATTGTGCATGTAATATACAAATGTCAGGGCACTGTAAAGTAAGAAATGCACTTTAGAGCCATTTTCGATTTTACAATTATTTAGGAGATTTCCATTATTTAATTTTAGATAAGAAAAAAGAAAGTATGCAAGAAAATCACTAATGCATCACTTATCTACTTTATCCTTAGACAGAACTGGTAATATTGAGTCACGGAAGATAAGAGAAAAGAAATGTCCTACTGTTATTCTAATGGTACTGTACAGCTGCAGATACTTATGTAAGGCTTGAGGAGGATGACCTATGGTTTTTATTTTGGAAAGGTAATTGTACTTTCAAGAAACTTTTGAGAATCAGCAGTTTGTTTGTATTGGGAATAAGGCTATTTTGGCTATTATATGACTTTTACCCCTTCTCAGGCTCCATGTACTAATTTATATTTGACTCTAAGCTGGTGGGTGAAGACTCGCTGCTATGATCTCTCCTATACACTGTGCACACAAACATGGGGGATTCCTGCCCTTATTCAATTTTTAGTAGAGGGATGCAGCAATACCAGCATGGAAGATGTGCTACAGAACTGAGCTCTCTGGGTGTGACCCAAACTTTGATTTGAGGTAAAAGACTTGTTAGAAAGCTCAGTAATGACTTGTCAGAAAACTCAGTAAAGACTTGTTAGAAAGCTCATTAAAGACTTGTTAAAAAAAGCTCATTAAAGGCTTGTTAGAAAGCTCATTAAAGGCTTGTTAGAAAGCTCAGTAATGACTTGTTAGAAAACGCAGTATAGGCTTGTTATAAAGCTCATTAAACATTTGTTAGAAAGTTTAGTAAAAACTTGTTAGAAAGCTCAGTAAAGGATTGTTAGAAAGCTCAGTAATGACTTGTTAGAAAGCTCAGTAAAGACCTGTTAGAAAGCTCATTAAAGGCTTGTTAGAAAGCTCATTAAAGGCTTCTTAGAAAGCTCAGTAATGGTTTGTTAGAATGCTCAGTAATTACTTTTTAGAAAGCTCAGGAAAGGCTTGTTAGAAAAGTCAATAAAAACTTGTTAGAATGCTCAGTAATAACTTGTTAGACAGCTCAGTAATTACGTGTTAGAAAAATCAGTAAAGACTTGTTAGAAAGCTCAGTAAAGGCTTGTTAGAAAGCTCAATAAAGACTTGTTAAAAGATCAGTAATAACTTGTTAGAAAGCTTAGTAAAGACTTGTTAGAAACCTCAGTATAAGCTTGTCAGAAAGATCAGTAAAGACTTGTTTAAAGCTAAGTAAAGACTTGTTAAAAAGCTCAGTAAAAATGTGTTAGAAAAGTCAGTGAAGGCTTGTTGTAAAGCTCAGTATAGACTTGTTAGAAAGCTGAGCACCATATTCCTTCTGTGTCTCCATCTGCATGAATATTAACCATCTCCTATAAGTTATATACAAACCAAATGTAGCACTTGTATCCCAGCACTGCTCTGTTTCTCCCCAGCAGGGACACCAACTCACTCAATGCCGTGGCCAGACTGCAACACCCTGCCTCACCTCCCCGCGGTCTTCCAAGTGTATGCATCCTTCCTCCTGCTCTGTGCCCCAGAGTGCGCTTAGGGTACACTCTCTTAAAGGGCCAGTGCACCTATTCCGGGGTGCCTCTTGGCCAATGGCTGAGGGGTATTGGGTACTTAAGGCATCTTCCCACTAGGGGAGGTGCCTGAGTAACATGGTCAGTTAGTTAGTACATGTCCGTCTAGACCTCTCTGCCATACCCATCCCAGTTGCACCTGTCAGTACTAGAGAATCTGCCTATCCACCTAGTGGTCCTCTCTTCCTCAGCCATCCCGGCTGCACCTGTCAGTACTAGAGACTTTGCCTGTCCACCTAGCGGACCTGTCTGCATCAGCCGTTCTGGCTGCACCTGTCTTCCCCAAAAACTCTTTCTGTCCGTACCTGAGCCCATTCTTGTCCTGGGGGTAAGCTGCCATGGTTCCAGACACTGCTCTGGGAGTGGAGCTAGGTGTCTACCCGGTAGTCAAGTCAAGCCCCTCCCATGAAAGGGTAAGCCCAGCTCCCCTGTAGTCCAGTGGGTCTACTCCCAATCCCCACCTTATCACCATCGGTGAGCTTAATATCAAAGACAACCAGAGCTCGAATTCGACCATTCCTTAAGTTCTGGATACCCTTCATTCAGGAAATTTAGGGTTTCCAATCTTCTCGATCCCATTAAATTGAGATATTTAAGTGGTCCCCGGCAAAAAGGGGTATTGGGAGCTAATAGAGAAGGAGATCTCATTTAGGCTTCCCAAATATTAGCCAAAGCAGAGATTGTCTATATCTGAAGGACCTGACTCCTGCATTACAGTCAGTTCATGGATGTCAGTTGATGCCATGCAATGTTTTATTTTCGCAGTGGTGGCACAATCAGTGAATTTACCAGTCATTATAGTGTTTTCTTGTAGATCATGAGGTCCTCTCAACAGAAAACTCAGGGATCAACTGTATTTTTGGGAAACCCATCTAAAAAAAAGTATTGTAAAAAGCGGAGAACCTCACTGACAGTCCCGCTAATAAACACTATCAATAATTTGGGGAAAAGTAAATAAAATAATATTGATTTATTAGTGGCATCACTCCTAAAATAAAGATTAGTAGTAGAAATAGTAGGTGACTCAAACCCAAAAATGTGTCTGGAGCTTCATTTCTAGTCATATATGGACAAGCAAGAGATTTCCGATCAGAAAAAAATGGATTTCTGGGAAAATGTCATTTCTTTGACAGGTTAGTCAATAACTGATCTTGTGAGTTTACGCGGCATCAGATAGTCTTATGTTGACACAATATTAACACAAGCCCAGGTCATGGTCTACAATCCCAGAGGATAACGCACCGGCTCAGACATCTGCCATATAATAAGCAAATACCTGGATTCCACTCTTCAGAATTTTTCTTTTTTTTGCAGATCGAGTAACAAATAGGTGAAAATCCCCATTTCCCTGGAGTTGTAGGCCATAGATGTAAAGCTTTTTCTCCAGGATAAGTTGAAAGTGTTTTTTTGGCTTTGAAAAAAGTTCATGCCATGACATAAAGGCCAATAACAAAGTGCAATAATGAATTAGCTGCCTTGATGTCACAATGTAACTGCAGGATGGCGAGGGACAGGGGGCTCCTATGCTTTCCCTCACAATAGGGGACCTCCATATTACTCCTGATGGTGGAGACGCCAGAGTCCCGTGCCTTACTATTCTCCTTATCAAATCTAATCTGTTATAACCCCCAGGGAAGGAAGGGGCAGAAGTGTGATGGAAACACATTAAGACAAACAGGGGCAAACTAAAACTCAGACATACAGCAAGCTCACAAGAACAAAAACTGAAAGACAAGGAGAAAAGCAAGAGCAGGAAGGCAGCACAAAAGACAACAAGCATTAACACCACAACTGCTCACAGCATCATTGCATAACAACCACCAGTAAAGGTGGTGTCACACATAGCGACGCAGCAGCGATCACGACCAGCGATCTGACCTTATCAGGATCGCTGCTGCGACGTTACATGGTTGCTGGTGAGCTGTCAAACAGACAGATCTTAGCAGCGACCAGTGACCAGCCCCCAGCTAGTAGCGACGCGTGGAAGCGTAACTAAGGTAAATATCGGGTAACCAAGGAAAGCACTTCTCATGGTTACCCGATATTTACCTTAGTTACTAGCGTCCGCCGCTCTCACGCTGCCAGTGCCGGCTCCCTGTTCCCTGCACTCCTAGCCAGAGTACACATCGGGTTAATTACCCGATATGTACTCCAGGTACGTATGCAGGGAGCAGGGAGCCGGCACTGGCAGCGTGAGAGCGGCGGACGCTAGTAACTAAGGTAGATATCGGGTAACCAAGGAAAGGGCGTCTTGGTTACCTGGTGGTTACAGCTTACCGCAGGCTGCCAGACGCCGGCTCCCTGCTCCTTGCTCGCTTCAGTTTGTCGCTCTCTCGCTGTCACACACAGCGATGTGCGCTTCACAGCGGGAGAGCAACATCCAAAAAATGAAGCAGAGCATTCAGCAACGACCGGCGACCTCACAGCAGGGGCCGGGTCATTGCTGGATGTCACACACAGCGACAGCGACGGGACATCGCTGCTACATCACAGAAAATGGTGACTTAGCAGCGACGTCGTTGTCGTCATCGCTATGTGTGACACCACCTTAAGTCTGGATAACAACACCTCACCAGACCAGTAAAAGATAAGCTATAGCTGGCATTAATGAAACAGTCCAGCCAGCATATATCGGAAAGGAGCCAACATGACTGGCTCTCCCACAGCATGTGATCAAAAGGGAATAACAAGTAGTCCAACAGAGATTAACTCTTTCTAGCCTGCCTATGTCTGTGGGCCGACACTCACGTCTCACTGCACTGATCACAGACATCAGAGAAGTTAGCAGGCAGAGTGCCAGAATCTGTAGTTTCCACAGATCCTGATGCCACCATGACAGTTGGCAATGCCTGAAAAAGTCTCATGACATTTGATTGCTGATTGGATAGCCTGACAATGATAGATGATCTTTGGAAAAAGTTGGCTTATCGGTTGACACCTCCCTACACATGCATGGTACATCTTGGAATATTGAGCAATTCTGCTCAACTAATAGAAATGATTGGTAAGATCAAGGAAAATCCTCATAAGAAATTGTATACAGGGTTTAGAGTCATGAGAATGATTTGTAACCTTACCTAGTTCCATAGTTACATCGGTTGAAAAAAGACCTAGGTCCATCTTGTTCAACCTTCCTAAACCGGGGACCGTACATTCATTAAAGAGAATGTAAAGTTATGTAATTTATAGAAGTGCTCGTGATGGATCTTAGAGAATATCTAGACATGATGGGATCTTGTCATGGTTATGCCTGGGTCAAGCCATTATGGATATATCTGACTTGAATATTTGTTTGAGGACCCTGTTATAGATAGATTTAGGCAAAGTATCGCTTGATAAAGCAGTCTTGTTGTCATGTGATGTCCAGTTCCATGCCCGCAGGGTGCTGTTACGGTGTCAGACTCTGTTCACATTGTAGTGTGTGACAGGAAACCTGAAGTATTCTAGTTGCTCTGCCTGAGCCGGGCGTCGGCTGATTCATTTCCATTGCTTCCCAGCCCTGTAGGAGTTAATTCTCGTGGATTGGTGTGCAGCTCCTGGGACCCCAGGTTACTGAGTACCACCCACAGCTGTTGGTTTCCTATTTAAGGTATGGGAGCCTAAGGTTTTCAGCCAATAAAAGTGTGAAGCCCACCTGCAGTAGTCGCCCCAGGGACATCATTCCACCTTCAGGGAGGCCACAGGGTCTTCTTTTGAGTATATCAGGCAACAGGTATGTTGGTTTTATATATATATGAGTCGTGACGCCACTCATGGTTTGCGGTCAGGGATATGGGTGACCGCCACTGCAGATTTAACAAGCGTCTGGGGCTGATGGTGTCTGCAGTCGGATGATATGGCCTCCCGTGAGTGAGGCTGGCCCCAGGGGCTCAGGTGTGTAGAACAACAGGTCCCAGAATAACTCAGGCTCAGTCCGGAAAGTCTTTCAACTTGTTTTTACTCACTTTTGCTGTTATCGTGAGGTAACCCAGGTGATGCTGAGATAAACCAGGTGGAACCAGGTACTCCTTCAGGCCGATCTGAAAGTAACCGTTAACTCGCCTTCCTAGCACTTCTTGTTTCAGATCACCCCTGACTTGAAGTACCGGGGGGTCTATCCAGGGAAGTCGCTACTGCCTTTTCTCCCCTTTTTGGCGCATTTGCCGGCAGCATGGACCAGGTGAGATGTCTTCTGGCTCTGTCTCCTTATGGGTCCCCGTGTTGCTGCTGAGGCTCGGACTCTGTATGGTTGGTGAGGTACCTCTAGTCCCTTCACCGGCAGGTTTAGTAGATCAATAAATGGATGTCTACTCTAGGGACCTGTTCCCCGTGTGTGCCTAGTCACCAGCAGTCCCCGTACTCGACCACCTCTCTTCAGGTGTCTTTCTGACTGACTCTCTGGTAACCGTTCTCCCCCGCTAACAGCTACTACACGTGCAGGGTCCCTCTAGTCTCTTCGCACGCCTCTGTCTCCTAGCAACCGCTGTGCTCCACTCCCAGACTGGCTCACTCCTCCTACTTTCCTTACAGCCTCTGCATCTTAGCTTCCAGCCCCTCCACTACACCCCTTGATGAGAATTGAAGGCCAGACCCCTCCAAGGACTGCCCAAGGGTCCCATCTAATGGTGTGGGAGGCCTGGTTGCTATGTGTATTTGCGTATACACCCTATTCCAGCCTTTAGGATTACCTGGAAGTACTGACCCAGCATGGGTGCAGTAGGGGCGCCACAATAGCTCCAGTGATTCCGGTCTTAGTGGTGATCCAGTCTTTGGTAATCTGTAGTTGCTATTTTGTGTGGTGTGGAAGTTTCCATTTTGTGCGTTTACTTCCTTCCATTTTTCTTTATTCCCCTGTACAGTATAGTCTTTCCCTTGTGTTTGAGTGCGGTATGTAGTTTTCGTTCTCCCTTGTCCGTGTTGTTTCTGTGGGGTTTTGCTACTGTGTTTCCAGCTGCCCCAAGGGTGAGGGAGAGTTGGAGTAAGATCAGGGCTCGGACAGGAGTCAGGGTCACACTGGTGGCTCGGACCTCGCTACCATCAAACGTACCTCCGAGATAAGGGACAGCGCAGGGTTTCAAATCTGAGGGCCAGGTTAGGAGCCCCTGTTCTGTCATTTCTTACCCCATGATACTTGTGATGGTTATGCCTGGGTCAAGCCATTATGGGTATATCTGAATTGTAGATTTGTTTGAGGACCCTGCTATGGATAGATTTGGGCTAAGTAAGTCAGTTGATAAAGCAGTCTTGTTGTCATGCTGTGTTCGGTTCCACATTTGTAGGAGCATGTAGTTACGAGTACAGAGTACCCGAGCATGGTAGTGCCCGCTCATCACTAGTTACGAGTACTGAGCCCCCGAGCATGGTAGTGCCCGCTCATCACTAGTTACGAGTACAGAGCACCCGAGCATGGTAGTGCCCGCTCATCACTAGTTACAAGTACAGAGCACCCGAGCATGGTAGTGCCTGCTCATCACTAGTTACAAGTACAGAGCACCCGAGCATGGTAGTGCCCGCTCATCACTAGTTACGAGTACCGAGCACCTGAGCATGGTAGTGCCCGCTCATCACTAGTTATGAGTACTGAGCACCCGAGCATGGCAGTGCCCGCTCATCACTAGTTATGAGTACTGAGCACCCGAGCATGGTAGTGCCCGCTCATCACTAGTTACCAGTACAGAGCTCCCGAGCATGGTAGTGCCCATTCATCACTAGTTACGAGTACTGAGCACCTGAGCATGGTAGTGCTCACTCATCACTAGTTACGAGTGCCTCTACGGTGTCGGACTCTGTTCACATTGTAGTGTCTGACAAGCAACCTGAGGTCTCCTAGTTGCTCAGCCTGAGCCAGGCATCGGCTGATTCATTTTGCTATTTTGAGTGGTGTAAAGGTTTCCCTGTTGTGTGTTACTTCCTTCCTTTCTTCGTTTTTCATATGTACATGTATTGTCTCTCCTTTGTGTTTGAGTGCAGTGTGTACGAGTTTTTGTTCTCCCTTGTTCATGTTGTTTCTGTGGGGTTTTGTTAATGTGTATTCGATCCATTCCAAGGGTGGGGAGAGTAAGATCAGGGCTCGGACAGGAGTCAGGGTCATGTTGGGGGCTCGGACCTGGCTACCATCAAGCCTATCTCTGAGATAAGGGACAGCGCAGGGTCTCAAATCTGAAGGCCAGATTAGAAGCCCCTGTTCTGTAATTTTTTACCCCATGATACTTGTGATGGTTATGCCTGGTCGAGCCATTATGGGTATGTATGAACTGTAGATTTGTTGACCAAATTATGTCTAGGTTCAATGTATGGTTACCAAGTTATGGGACAGAACATATATCTTAGTTCCTCATAATGACAATGTAATGTTTGCCATGACTTCTGTAATGTTTTGTCCAGGCTTTGGATTTGCACCATAGAGCAGGAACATTAAGCTGCACCACTGGCTCGTCTCATCATGTTCTATGACGTATACTCGGAGCTTTCCTTGGAAGACATAGCTCAGCACATTATAAAGAGGAAATTTTGCACAGGCTTTCGGGTTAATAATGCATATTCAATCATCTCACAAGGGTATGGGGACGTGTGTGGGGTGAACTGAACGCAAGCTGTTCTCTGTGGACAGATCAATGAGGCATGAACATATAAAGGAAGCCTCGTTTTTATGATACAATGTAGCATGTTCATTTCCAGCTAAAGGATCAAATGTCTCCCGGATGAACAGTTTGCGCCATCCCTGGGCTGTTAGCAATAAGGTTATTTCCTGTGCCTTTATCCCCGGCCTTGTTTATGGGGCTTCTGTCACATTATTTTAATGAAAAGAATGCAATCTGTGTATGCTAACAGCGTAGTTAAGGTATACGATCCTGCGGTGTGTGTCAGGGAACATTCAGGTGCAGCGTAAGGTCAGCCTCCAAGACTCCGCTTAATGTTTGTTTGACATTCAGAGCATAAAATATGACAGCTTAACCCACCGGCCACAGTCTTTAACATCTATTGCAGCTTATTATTTCCATCTGACAGATCCGCATTAAAAAAATAAATTGTCGAGAGGGGAAAAATCTACGGAAAACGTCTGAACGTATTACAGTGCGAGAAAAAAAACCCATCATAGCTACTGGGAAACATGACCGGCCTGTGTTGCCAGGGCATGATACTTAGTCATTGATCTAGTTAGGCATTTAAAGGGTTATTTCCAAGACATCAAAGGGGTTGTAACAGCAAGGTGTCATGCGATGTTTGGCTCTGCACGCACTTGGTGGCACAGTGGTATCACACTCTGTTCACACTATAGAGTCTGGCAAGCAATTTGAGGCTTCTGGATTGTTCAGTCAGAGCCGGGCATCGGCTGATTCAGGTTTACTCATCTTCAGCCCTATAGTAGTTAATCCCTGCAGACTGGTAAGCAGGAACTATGAGCTCAGGTGCAGCATGTGCCATGCTAATTGCCATGTGCAGCTGTGTCTTTCCCATTTAAGGCATGGCTTTCTTCCAGCATGCGCCAATGATAGCTTCTGCATATGCTCCAGCGATACGGGTCTTGTTGGTGAACCTGTTTATGGTGATTTTGGTTGCGATATTGCGTGATGTGTGCGTTACTTTATCCCCTTTCCATTGTTCCCTTATACAAATATAGTATCTCCTGTGTCTTTTGAGTGCAGTGTGTCCGCGTTTTCATTCTCCGTTGTCCATGTTGTCTTTTTTGGGTTTTGTTATTGCATTTTCCTGCCCGCCCCAAGGGTTGGGGAGAGGGGAGGTGAGATTAAAGCTCAGACAGGAGTCACGCTGAGGTCTCAGACCTGGCTACCATCAAGCCTACCTCCGAGATAAGGGATAGTACAGGGACTCGAGTCTGAGGGTCAGCTTAGGGGCTCCCATGACAATAGGTCATACCATACTGATTGGTCCAACTGCTGGGACCAGATAAGCAGGGACCTTTTATTCCATCCAGTGATATCTGTGTTGTTGGTGAACCTGTTTAAGTTTATTTTGGTTGCGATATTGTGTGATGTGTGTGTTACTTTATCCCCTTTCCATTGTTCCCCTATACAAATATAGTATCTCCTGTGTGTTTTGAGTGCAGTGTGTGTGTGTTTTCGGTTCTCCCTTCTCCGTGTCGTTTTTTTTTGGGTTTTGTTATTGTGTTTTACGGCCCACCCCAAGGGTGGGGGAGAGAGGGAGTAAGATCAAAGCTCAGACAGGAGTCACGCTGGCGGCTCGGACTTGGTTACCATCAAGCCTACCTCTGAGATAAGGGATAGTACAGGGTCTCGAGTCTGAGGGCCAGCTTAGGGGCTCCTGTTCTGTCATTACATGCCCCATGACAATAGGTGATACCACTGATCAATGGGGGTCCAACTGCTGGGACCTGATCAGCAGGGACCTTTTATTCCCATCAGAATGGAGTGGCAGTTCACATGCTCGACTACTGATCATTTTATATCCTATGTGCTGCAGTTGGCTTTTACTCGCAGTGAAATTAAAAATGGAACAGCGATCAACAGTTCGACTGTTACAACATTTTGTAACAGGGATACAAGTGCTCCATGCACGATAAAAACTCCATCATCCTCTAATTAGTACAGATCCCATTGGTGGGACCCCCACCAATTATTGATTGCTTTCACTAGACAACCCCTTTATGTTGTGCCCTTTCTTGCACGGTCTGAGGAACCAGGCTCTTAGGAGTTTGTCTTAAATGGAGCAGGGGTGGAATGCAATTCTGCACCATTCATTGGCTACAGGACTGGCAAAAAAGTAGAGCTATGTACTCAACTGTTTCTGGGAGTCTCATAGACACTGTAGGGACTGGAGGTCGAGCATTTGCAACTCTGCTCCATTCATGGTGGGGCTGTCACAAGGAGATTTGTGCAGGCATCGACAACTGTCATTGCGGCGTCAGAATACGTGGAACCTCCAAATTCTGGCACTTTATCTGCTCAGTTCTCTGATGTCTGTGATCAGTGCAAGGAGACTTGGGCATTGACCCATAGACTTGTAGTTCATAGGCAGGCTAGCAAGAGTTAATCTCTGCTGGTCTGCTTGTTGATCTCCTTTTGTCACATGCTAAGGGACAGTCAGACATATTCACTCTCTCCTATATATGCTGGCTGAACTATTCCATTAGTGCCAGCTATAGCTTGTCTATACTGGTCTGGTGAGGTGGATCTATCCAGACTAAACTAGTGGTTTTGAACATTATTGTTGTGTGCAGTTGTGATGTTAACCCTTTTTGTCCTCTTGTTACTGGCTAGCTTTACTTGCTTTTCAAGTTTCTGGCTGTTTGTACCTGAGTGTGCGCTGTGTCTGAGCTTCTGTTATCCGTGTCTGTCTAAATCCGTATTTCCATTACACCAGCAATTTCATTTTCTGGGGAAGGCAAAGATTAAGCTCTGTTTAGTAGAATAGCAAGGCACGAGACTCAAGCCTCTACACCATTAAGGGTAACCCTGCAGGCAGGGATATCCTAGGGTCCCCTGGCATGATGAACAGTATAGGAGGCCCTTGTCCCTTGCAAGGCTACAGTCACGTCATGACAGGGGCTCTGCAGAACCTAGTTACTGGGTTTCAGAGCCCCAGTCTTGAGATCACTGGGAGGCCTAACGATCAGACTCCCGGTGATCAGTAAGGTATCACCTATCCTATGGATTGGGGATAACACGCCTGGGCGTTTTCCTGAGGGTCCTTCCCGTGACCGGCTGTTTATTTTGCTACCATCACCTTCGGTAGTTATTTACTGCCTAATACTGTATATACACTAATGTATATGGGATTCTGAGGGTATTTGGCCGTTATTGGCACTGTCCAATATGGTATACATTATAACAATAACAATACTGTTTTACTATTTTGTAAATGTTTTATGTATCCTGAATCCCTAGTGATTTGCATATAGAGCCTGGTCCGGGTACATTTTATATGCTTTTAATGGATGTTCACCTCATGTCTAAATAAACATTTTGTATGACTTTGCACTTTGAAAACGCTATTCTCCTTTTTGCATTTATTGTGATCCTGCGTTTGTGCTATAAGTGGGGATTCGGCAGAATCCATATCCACAATAATTTTTGTATGGTGTTACGGAGCCTATTGTTTATATAGAGTAAGAGGCAGACAGGGAAAGAGACAGAGACAGATAGGGAAAGAGACAGAGAGACAGAGACAGACAGGGAAAGGGAAAGAGACAGAGAAAGAGACAGACATTCAAAAAGACAGACAGAGGCAGACAGACACAGACAGACAGGGAAAGAGACAAGGAAAGAGACAGACAGACAGACAGAGACAGACAGGGAAAGAGACAGGGAAAGAGACAGATGGGGAAATAGACAGACAGGGGAAGAGACAGATGGGGAAAGAGACAGAGAGAGAGACAGACAGGGAAAGAGACAGAGACAGACAGGGAAAGAGACAGAGAGACAGAGACAGACAGGGAAAGGGAAAGAGACAGAGAAAGAGACAGACATTCAAAAAGACAGACAGAGGCAGACAGACACAGACAGACAGACAGGGAAAGAGACAAGGAAAGAGACAGACAGACAGGGACAGAGACAGACAGGGAAAGAGACAGGGAAAGAGACAGATGGGGAAATAGACAGACAGGGGAAAGAGACAGACAGGGAAAGAGACAGATGGGGAAAGAGACAGAGAGAGACAGACAGGGAAAGAGACAGAGACAGACAGGGAAAGAGACAGAGAGACAGAGACAGACAGGGAAAGAGACAGAGAAAGGGACAGACATTCAAAAAGACAGACAGAGGCAGACAGACACAGACAGACAGGGAAAGAGACAAGGAAAGAGACAGACAGGGACAGAGACAGACAAGGAAAGAGACAGGGAAAGAGACAGATGGGGAAAGAGACAGACAGGGGAAGAGACAGACGGGGAAAGAGACAGACAGGGAAAGAGACAGATGGGGAAAGAGACAGAGAGACAGAGACAGACAGGGAAAGAGACAGAGAAAGGGACAGACATTCAAAAAGACAGACAGAGGCAGACAGACACAGACAGACAGGGAAAGAGACAAGGAAAGAGACAGACAGGGACAGAGACAGACAAGGAAAGAGACAGGGAAAGAGACAGATGGGGAAAGAGACAGACAGGGGAAGAGACAGACGGGGAAAGAGACAGACAGGGAAAGAGACAGATGGGGAAAGAGACAGACGGGGAAAGAGACAGACAGACTGACAGACAGAGATAAAGAGAGACAGACACAGAGATAGAGAGAGCAAACACAGAGATAGAGAGAGACAGACACAGAGATAGGGAGAGACAGACAGAGACTGATACAGAGACAGAGAGATAGACACAGACAGATAGATACAGACAGAGAGATAGAAACAGACAGATATGGATAGAGACAGACACACAGACAGACACGGAAAGAGACAGACACACAGAGACAAATACACAGAGACAGACACACAGAAACACAGACACAGCCAGACAGAGACAGACGGGGAGACAGACAGAGACTGATAGAGACAGACAGAGACTGGGAGAGACAAACAGAGACAGACAGAGACTGAGAGAGACAAACAGAGAGAGACAGAGGCTGGGAGAGACAAACAGAGACAGACAGAGGCTGGGAGAGACAAACAGAGACAGACAGAGACTGGGAGAGACAAACAGAGACAGAGAGACTGGGAGAGACAAACAGAGACAGACAGAGGCTGGGAGAGACAAACAGAGACTGGGAGAGACAAACAGAAACAGACAGAGACTAAAGAGACAAACAGAGACAGACAGAGACTGGGAGAGACAAACAGAGACAGACAGAGGCTGGGAGAGACAGACAGAGACTGGGAGAGACAAACAGAGACAGACAGAGACTGGGAGAGACAAACAGAGACAGACAGAGACTGGGAGAGACAAACAGAGACAGACAGAGGCTGGGAGAGACAAACAGAGACTGGGAGAGACAAACAGAAACAGACAGAGACTGAAGAGACAAACAGAGACAGACAGAGACTGGGAGAGACAAACAGAGACAGACAGAGGCTGGGAGAGACAAACAGAGACTGGGAGAGACAAACAGAAACAGACAGAGACTGAAGAGACAAACAGAGACAGACAGAGACTGGGAGAAACAAACATAGACAGACAGAGACTGGGAGAGACAAACAGAGACAGAGACTGGGAGAGACAAACAGAAACAGACAGAGACTGAAGAGACAAACAGAGACAGACAGAGACTGGGAGAAACAAACATAGACAGACAGAGACTGGGAGAGACAAACAGAGACAGAGACTGGGAGAGACAAACAGAGACAGACAGAGACTGGGAGAGACAAACAGAGACAGACAGAGACTGGGAGAGACAAACAGAGACAGACAGAGACTGGGAGAGACAAACAGAGAGTGTTGTGAATGTCAGTTATGCTGTTGCAGCTGTGAGGCTCCCTCTTGTGGCCAGGAATGGTTTTGACAGAGACCAGGTGTTCTTGAGCAATGGGCGTTTCCATTGCTAACTCTCTGCTTATTTAAGCCTTGGCCTCCTGGCAGTCTGAGCCGGTTATCATTGTCCTGTAGCTCACCTGCCTTTTCATCTTGCTTCTGACCACATCTACCCCAGATAAGTGCTTGGTTCTTTCTAAGGCTATGTGCACACGTTGCGTCGGAGTACCTGCAGTTTATTCTGCACGTTTTCCTTCCCTTGGTTTTTGACCAAATGGCTTTTGACCATTTTTTAGCGCTAAAAACGCATGCGTATTTACCGCGTTTTTAGTGCGTTTTCAGCGCTTTTTAGCTGCGTTTTCACCTGCGTTTCTGAAGATGCGTTTTGTAGATCAAGACACTGAGAAATAGAGTTGAAATAGTCAAAAAGAATGAAAAAAGAGAAAAAAAGGATAAAATTAACTTTTATTAAAAATAAATGGAAAATTATCAATTTTAATGAAATAATAGCGGTTATGCACATTTTAACAGACAAATAGGTAAAGTTTATTATTTTGTACCATTTAAATTTTCAGTTATTGTGTGTGTGTGTAAAGGAACATTATAACCCTTTAGGCTATGTGCGCACTTACCGGATTTTGCCGCGGATTTTCCGCGGATTTGCTGCATGTTTCGCTGCAGAAAATGTTCATAACATCTCTGCAGTGAATCACCAGCAAATCCTATGGAGAAAAAAAATCCTGTGCGCACTAGGCGGAATTTGACAGCTGCATGTTTTGCTGCGGGAATCCCGCAGCAAAAACAAGTGCATGTCACTTCTTTTCCGCACATCGCTGCGGGATTTCACTCCATTGACTCAATGTTAATCATGAAATCCCGCAGGGAATAACGCAGGCAGCAAATTCTGTGCGGTTCACTGCGTTTTCCTGCGTTATTCCCTGCGGTATTTTGCGGTTTACCTCCGGTAATGTGCATCACTTGCTTGCGGTTTTGCAGGGAAGTGATGTCATTACAGGAAGAGGAAGCCGTGCAGAGAGTAAACACACACATAGAACACAGACACACAGACATCACAGACATAGATCACAGACACAGACACATAGAACACACATAGAAAGAAAACGGAAATATAGGAAAAAAAGAACGTGGGCTCCGCTGCATATTTACGTCCAGCCGAGGTAAGCACACAGCGGCGGCCCGGTATTCTCAGGCTGGGGAGGGAGAGGGGCAGGGTTAATGTCCCCCGCCTCACTCCCCCTCCGGCAGCCGAGAATATCAGCCGCAGCTGCCCCGGGACTGTCGCATGCAATATGCGGCAGCACCGGGAGTGTCCTCGGCTCTTCTTGCCACCGTGTAGCAGTGGTGGCAAGGTAATACAAGGGGTTAATGGTGATGGGGGACCACCGCCATTAACCCCAGGCTTGATCATGGCAGCGTCTATGTGACAGCTGACATGATCAACCCGTAAGTAAAGTGAAAAAACACAGACACCAAAAATCCTTTATTTTAAATAAAACCAACAAGCCTCGTTCACCATTTTATTAACCCCCCCCCAAACAAAGCTCCGGCGTAATCCACCGCTCCGACATCCACAGCTCCGGCTCCGACGTCCTGCACTGCTGACATCCAGCCGCGACTGTCACAGACACAGGCTGAATGCAGCAGACAGCAGAGGTAATTACCGGTCATTTCCCACGGCCGGTAATGTGAACTCACTGCCGACCGTGGGAAATGCAGCGATCTGTCCTCTATCTATCCCTCTATCTATCTGTCTGTCTATCTATCTATCCCTCTATCTATTCTTCTGTCTATCTACTATCAGAATTAAATGTATTTTTTTTTTTTTTTTTTTTCTTCAATGTGCTTTATTGCATTGAATGCAATAAAGCAGATCCCAACCCGCACGCGGCAAAACCGCGGCAATACCGCGAATAATACCGCGGTAAAACCGCAGCAAACCGCGGCAAACCGCATGCGGTTTTCGGGTGCGGTTTCCCGCGGTTTTTTACCGCGGGTGCGGTAAACATTGAGGGCATGCGGAATTTTCTCAAGAAAATTCCATTTCCCAGTGCGCACAGAGCCTTAATTTTATGCCAGAAAAGCATGCGTTTTTGAAGCCAAAAACGCAGTGGAAAAGCAGGTAAAAAGCATGAAAAACGCAGGAAAGTTGATTTTGGTTGCATTTTGCCATTTCACATTGACTCCAATGTTAAGGAAACGCTGCAGAAATGGCAAAAACAACTGACATGCTGCTTCTTTTTCTGCATGGTTTTTGACCACAAATATGCAAATTAAACGCTGCAGAAAAAAAAGCAAAGTGCAGACAGGATTTCATCTTTTCCCATAGACTTTGCACGAAAACAAAAACACATGCGTTTTAGCGCAAAAACGCTGCAGCTAAAAACGCTGCAGAAATGCGGGTAAAAACGCAACGTGTGCACATAGCCTTAGTTGTTTTGTTCTTTTTGTTCTTATCTGGGTTTGTCCTTTACTGTGGTTATTGTCAGTTTATTTGCATGCAGGAAGCTTCCCTCTTTGTTGCTTAGCTGGGAAGCTCCCTGCAGCTTTGTTTGTAGTTTTGCTCCTATAAGTCCATGTGTTTGTTTCTTCTTGAATTTGAAATTGTTCCTGTTTTTCTGTTCATTGGTTTGACAAGAGCGCCTGATATAGGACGAAGTACAGATCGTGCGATCTGAGTACCTTTTTGTACTATCAGGTATTTGGGTTTTTGTAGGGTTTTTCTCTGGCCACCATCAGCCCCTTTCCTATCCTTTCCTATTTAGTTAGTGGGGACTCACCTTTGCTAATCCTATCCTCCATCTGTGTATGGTATTTTCCTATATCACCGTAGTCTTTGAATGTGGGGGGCTTGCTATACCTTTGGGGGTCTACTCTGAGGCAGAGAGTTATTCATCCTTCCTTCCTTTAGGATAGCTAGTTTCTCCGGCTGGGTTCGCGGTGCATAGGATGTTAGTTCACTCCTCAGCTACTTCAAGTGTTGGTGGTTAGTAAGCAGATGGCGGCCAGATTAGTTGCCAATGCTCTTGTCACCTTTTTGCCAATAATACATTATGATCTTCCATGGTTCTGGATCATAACAAGAGACAGACCGAGACTGGTAGAGACAAACAGAGACAGACAGAGACTGGGAGGGACAAACAGAGACAGACAGACTGGGAGAGACAAACAAAGACAGACAGAGACTGGGAGAGACAAACTGAGATAGACAGAGACTGTGAGAAACAAACCAAGACAGCAGAGAATGGGAGAGAGACATAGAGACAGTTTCTATCCCGGGCAATGCCCGGGTACTACTTCTAGTGTTCACCTAAAGTGCAGTTTGGGGTATGCTCCTGTTACAATCAGAACTGTTGCAATGTATGTGTAAGAGGGTGATCAGAAGAGGATACCTCTATTCATTGCCCCATGGCATCCGTATACCAATATTGCCATCTGCTGGAGAACCAGGGCTGCCAGGAACTAATCTGTAAGACGTGTGCTTTCTCCAAGGATGGGTTAGAAGGAGATGCCGAGTTAGGTGACAACTGTGGCGCAGTTACGAGATATTAAAGCCTGGGCCGGCAGTGAGAACGTAGAGTTGGCCCCAAGATTACCAAGAGAGCAGACATGTAAGGTAAGGCACTTGTCACCTGCGGTGGAATCAGCTGGAAGTGTACTGAGCTCAGAGGAACCCAAAGACCAAATAACGTTGCCAGAGGAACGTGAAGACTGAGTATCATCACCAGAAGAACCTGAAGACTGAATACCATCACCGGAGGAACCTGAAGTCGAATACCTTCACCAGAGGAAGCCAAAGATTGAATACCATCACCAGAGGAACCCAAAGACTGAATACAATAAGCAGAGGAACCTGAAGACCGAATACCATTGCCAGAGGAACCCAAAGACAAATATCTTCACCAGAGGAACCCAAAGACTGAATACCATCGCCATAGGAACCAAAAGACTGAATACCATAACCAGAGGAACCTGAAGACCAAATAACATTGGCAGAGGAGCCCAAAGACTGAATTTTGTCGTCAGAGTAACCCAAAGACCGAGTACCATGGCCAGAAAACCAGAAGACCAAATACCATAACCAGAGGAACCCGAAGATCGAATACCATTGCCAGAAGAACCTGAAGACTGAATACCATCCCCAGAGGAACCCGAAGAGTGAATACTATAACCAGAAGAATCCGAAGACCGAATACCATCGCTAAAAAAACAGAAGACCAAATACCATCACCAGAGGAACCCGAAGACTGAATACCATCACCAGAGGAACCCGAAGACTGAATACCATAACCAGAGGAACCTGAAGACCAAATAACATTGCAAGAGGAGCCCGAATACTGAATACTGTCATCAGAGGAACCCAAAGACCGAGTACCATGGCCAGAAAACCAGAAGACCAAATACCATCGCCAGAAGAACCCGAAGACCGAATACCATCACCAGAGGAATCCGAAGACTGAATACCATAACCAGAGAAATCCGAAGACTGAATACCATCACCAAAAAAACAAAAGATCAAATACCATCACCAGAGGACCCAAAGAACGAATACCATAGCCAAGTGAACCCAAAGATCGAACGCCGAATATCATCACTAGAAGATCAGACTGCGAGATCAAACACTAAAGATTGGACATCAAGAACCAGAGACTGAAAAATGAACATTTGTTACGGAGCGACATCCAAGTGAGCAGGGCCATTACTTCCCACCTTGAAGCATGGTACTTACTGTAGAAAGAGAATAGCTAATTACTAAAGTTAACTTTCAGTGTAGTGCATTTCAACATAACTGTGCCATGTTAAGTGAACCCCTACCATACTGTAAATAGATTTATGAAGAAATGTTTCCTTGTTTAATTCGATATTGTGATTATTAGTAAGGGTGACACCGATGCTCCCTTGATGGAAGGACTGGGATTGGGTTATTGATAAGAGAATTTGTTTATAATAACAATCGGTGATTGGATGAACTTTGATAGTCTAGTGTAACTGTGAAATGCGCTAATTTGGCTTGTTTCCTTGAACCTCTGTATTGCTTTTTGCTTACCCATCCCACCACCATCTCTGTTACCACCTAAATAAAACTGTAGTAATTGTCTTCACTGTGTGTTGCATTTCTGGCCTCAGTGTTACACATGAGTTAAAGGGATTGCCCATTCACACCATATTGATAACTTAGCCACATGATAGTTCAGCAATATGCGTTCTCCACGATAAGCAAAACAAAGTTGACTATTGATCATTTTGTTTATTTTGGCACATTGATACCTCCGTATAACAGGCTGGTCCTAGTTCTGCAGGTGTTCCTTACACAAATGAATAGGGCCCCTTTGTTTTGGTGATTTATAGGTGTCCCAAAAGTTGGATCCCAGACACTTACATAATTGATGACCTGAGCTGGAAAACTTCTTTAAAGTTGACTTTATTACTTTAAAAGATACCTCTCACTAAGTCAAAAGTTAAAACAGTCACTGATCTAGGAGAGACCCGCCAGAGAAAACACTGCCGGCAGCCAGCAAAGGCGCTCTACACAGTGAAATTCTAGGTGCATCGCCGCCTGTGAAGTACCGTATGCAAATCAAAAGAGTCCGAGGAGCCTCTATTAGGAGTCTCCACACGGAAAATATCCAGATATCCCTCCGGGAAGGACCCAGCCAAGGAGTGTCTCTTTTTGGGAGACCACCATAACCATCATATTAAGTGGCCCTTTTAGTCAATATCCAGCTCTTGACAAATTTAAAGATATGACAAGGGAAATACCAAGGCCAGTATCCATCCACAGACAGCTGTTTCGGGGTATTGCCCCTTATCAGTGTGGAGTAGAATTCTGACCAGGTGGGAGCAATGCCTAGTAGACCAGCAAGACAAAGCAATCACTGATCTCAGGGAGACCAGCCAGAGAAAACACTGCTGGCAGCCAGCGAGGGCGCTCAACACAGTGAAATCCTAGGTGCATTGCCCCCTGGGAAGTATGCAAATCAAAAGGGTCCGTGGAGCCTCTGTTAGGAGTCTCGACACGGAGAATAGCCAGATATGCCTCCGAGAAGGACCTAGCCAAGGAGTGGCTCTTTTTAGGAGACCACCATAACCACCATATGAAGTGGCCCTTTTAGTCAATATCTCCATCCAAGAGCCACTTCTTGTTAGGTCCTTCCCGGAGGGATATCTGGCTATTTTCCATGTCGAGCCTCCTAACCGAGGCTCCACAGACCTTTTTGATTTGCATAAGTCAAATGTTGCCAGTTCTTGCTCTTATTTTATTCACAATGCGCCTCCGAGTATTCAGGTTTATTATTTTTTTTTTGTATTTTTTAAATACTCCATACGGTTTTCAAGATATGTTTTTTTATATTTGGTGCTAATTTTTATTTCCTTTACTAATGGGGCGTGGCTCATAGGATAACAATGCAAAGTAGCCAAAAGACACGCCCCTGAGGATCCTGTGATAGAAATTAGTACTAATTAAGAAGGAAACGTAAGGCAGATTTAAAGAATAAAAAAAGCAGAATACTCCAGAGAGCAGCGAGAATAACAGAGGCTCCACTGACCCTTTTGATTTGCATAAGTCAGACATTGCCAGTTCTTGCTCTTATTTTATTCCCAATGCTCCTCCGAGTATTCAGGGTTTTTTTTTTAGTTTTTTTTGTATTTTTAAATACTCCATACGGTTCTAAAGATATGGGTTTTTTTATATTTGGTGCTAATTTTTATTTCCTTTACTAATGGGGCGTGGCTCATAGGATAACAATGAAAAGTAGCCAAAAGACACGCCCCTGAGGATCCTGTGATAGAAATTAGTACTAATTAAGAAGGAACTGTAAGGCAGATTTAAAGAATAAAAAAGCAGAATACTCCAGAGAGCAGCGAGAATAACAGAGGCTCCACTGACCCTTTTGATTTGCATAAGTCAAACGTTGCCACTTCTTGCCCTTATTTTATTCCCAATGCTCCTCCGAGTATTCAGGGGTTTTTTTTAGTTTTTTTTTGTATTTTTAAATACTCCATACGGTTCTAAAGATATGGGTTTTTTTATATTTGGTGCTAATTTTTATTTCCTTTACTAATGGGGCGTGGCTCATAGGATAACAATGCAAAGTAGCCAAAAGACACGCCCCTGAGGATCCTGTGATAGAAATTAGTACTAATTAAGAAGGAACTGTAAGGCAGATTTAAAGAATAAAAAAGCAGAATACTCCAGAGAGCAGCGAGAATAACAGAGGCTCCACTGACCCTTTTGATTTGCATAAGTCAAACGTTGCCACTTCTTGCCCTTATTTTATTCCCAATGCTCCTCCGAGTATTCAGGGGTTTTTTAGTTTTTTTTTGTATTTTTAAATACTCTATACGGTTCCAAAGATATGGGTTTTTTTATATTTGGTGCTAATTTTTATTTTCTTTACTAATGGGGCGTGGCTCGTAGGATAACAATGCAAAGTAGCCAAAAGACACGCCCCTGAGGATCCTGTGATAGAAATTAGTACTAATTAAGAAAGAAACGTAAGGCAGATTTAAAGAATAAAAAAGCAGAATACTCCAGAGAGCAGCGAGAATAAAATAAGAGCAAACTCTGGACGCTTTTGTCGATGTGACGGATCCACCTTAAAATCCCATATTGCTGAACATGTAAAATCACAGCTTGGTTCAGAGGGGATAGGTAATAAATATCCATGCGCTTTGAAACTATTACATTCATTTAGTCATTGTAAATCCAATGAAAGTAATCTGTTTTTACAGGGACTTCTTCCTTGATGAAATCAATCCCTCAATAAAAACAACAATGTTTGCAGTAAATTTAAATGTGTGAATTAAAATCAATACGACATAGTTCATAATCCAGAGCGGTTCTGCAGAAAGGGTGTGTGTGGCTGCACATAGCCGAGCCTCGCTCGATACAAAATGAATATTGATGGTGTTCTGTTCTGCAACATTTTCTTAGATCGTTAATATTATCGCGGGATACGCGAGTCAGACTCTCACACCCTTTCGTATGACAGTGTTTCGGCGGTAAATAGATGAAAGCATGGCCTGCGGTAACGGAATGTATAGCATGCTATGTCGGTATTCACATGAGAAGATGAAGAACACTCACATGAATCAGTCATCCAATCGTGATGCCTCCAGTGGTGAAACTTGGGAAATTTAACAAAAAAGAGTTTACTAAGAGGTATAGAATCGAAATAGAAAATATCTCTTGTGCCAATCTGCTGCACAAAAGCATAAGGCCATGTTCACATGTTGCATTTTTGCAGAACTTTTTTTTAATGCACATTAAAAGCTGTTTTTACAGTGCACGAAAAAGCTGAGATTTCAGAAATCTCATATAAACGATTGTTTTATTTTCCTGTTTTTGAAAACTGCAGCTTGTCAACGCTTTCAGTATTTTTGCAGAGTTTATTTCACATTAGAAAGCACTGAGGAACAAAATTACCCCCAAAAAACGCAACCATCCTCTGACCCAACACTACTATGACATCACCAAGGCACCCAGTCATCATGTCACGGGGACCATCTATGGCGACACGGAACGGCGTGATCCCCGCTGCGCCCATTTAATTTGCGCTGTCTGTATTTGACAGCGCGATCAAAGAGGTTAACAGACACAGGTGGATCTCCGATCCACCTGCGCCTGATTACCACAAATCTCTGCTCATCAGATCAACAGAAATGTGCTGGGATTACCGCAGGCTCACCACCCGCAGTCCCCACAGGGAGGCGACCAAGGATGTACAGTTACGTCCTTGGTCGTAAAGGGGTTAAAGGGAACCTGTCAGGTGCAGTATGCACCCAGAACCACGAGCAGTTCTGGGTGCATATTGCTATTCCCTGCCTAATCGTCCCTGTATACACTAGCATAGATGAAGAGATGTTTAGAAAAAGTATTTCTAAAGATCTTTTATCGTATGCAAATGAGCAAGGGGACTAGTCCCAAGGGTATTAAATCCCCCAACTAGTCCGCCCTCTTAGCATGTTAGCATGCCCACTGGTAACACTGCAGTGAATAGCATGTTAATACACCCCTGTGGGTGTTCTTAAATGCTAAGCGGGCGGACTAGTCAGGGGATATAAAGCGCTTGAGACTAGTCCCCGGGCTCATTAGCATAAGATAAAGGATCTTTAGAAATACTTTTTCTAATGATCTCTTTATCTATGTTAGTGTATACAGGGACAGTTAGGCAGGGATTAGCAATATGCACCCAGAACTGCTCGTGGTCCTAGGTGCATATTGCACCTGACAGGTTCCTTTTAAAGGTTTGCTCAATGAGGCTGAGTTCACATGTCCAGTAATAATTATCTATTAGAATGGATCCAGCAGTGATCCATTCTGTAGACACAACTTTTTTGTCCATTTTGAAAAAACTGATAGTTGCAGGATCCGTTTTTTTTTTTACATGGGAGTCGATGGAAAATGGATCCGTTACCTGATTACTCTTTACCCGTACGTTTTTGTTTCGCGTGTAAAGGATCCATTTTTTTTTTTTACTGGATCAGTTTCAAATGTAAGATAAATAGCAATATGTTAACAAATCTGTTTTCCATAGATTCCAGAGTTAAAAAAAACGGATGCTGCAAAAGTCAGTTTTTTCAAAACGGACAAAAAGGTTGTGTTTGCTCCAAGGATTGCTGCTGGATCTTTTCTTATGGATAATTACTGGACATGTGAACCTAGCCTTACTTGATAATTGATCACCTATCCAAAGGATTCAATTTGACTGTATAGTAGCTAGCAGTGGCCACTACATAGTGGATGGAGCTAAATTGTCCATATCTATAACTACTCACATCTAGCAGCCGGCTGTCATGAGTATGTACCAATGGAAAAAGGGCTCCTAGGCTGACCCTAAAACTGGGACCCCTGCGCTGTCCCTTATCTCAAAGGTAGGCTTGATGGTAGCCAGGTTCGAGCCCCCATCGTGACCCTGACTTGTGTCCAAACCCTCGTACTACTTCCCCCTCAACCAGGAAGCGAGTCGGAAGCCCAGTAACAAAACCCCCACACATAGGCACACACAAGGGTAAATGAAAACGCATTCACACTGAACTCAAACACAAAGGAGGGATAGTATTAGAACTGGGCAGGAACGCAAAAGGGGTAGGAAATAAATACACAACTGAAGAACACACACCACGCAGAACCGCAACTTGTAGATCACCATTGAACTGGATAACCACAGGAACCGAGGTAGCAAAAGCTATATCCGGCACTCAGACCTTATCAAGGGTGAAGGCGGCTAAGAATGGTAGTCAGCAGCCTGAGCTCCCAGCATTTGATCACAAGCCAGCAGGAATTAACTCCTGCTGTACTTGGGAGCAGTAAAGCCAGAACCAGCTGACGCCCATTACAGGCTATGCAAGTCAGGGAACCCAGGCTGTTTGACAGACTCTGCAGTGTGAACAGAGTCCGACGCCACCATGACACCCAGAGAGTGCAGCGCCGAACACCGCACTAAAAATGGCTGATCATTGGGGCTACTGAATGTCGGACCCTCATCGATAAAAGACAGGACATCAATATAAAAGAAGTGGCGTAACCCTTTTAGGCACAAAGTGGAGGAAATTGTACTAGGAGCGTACTGCAATATATGTCCAATTCATTAGGAGACATGGGTACGTATGTCCTATAATAAGTAGTTAGGCGATAGCATTATCCAGCAACACAGCGCAGATCACATCCATCCACGGGTATGCCGGCTGTCGTTATATATAACTGCAGTATATTAAAAGGATATTAACCTTAGTGTAAACTTTGCCTAAATATGGGTATTAAAAATCACGGCAGCAGATGATTTTGTTGTTCTGTCGTTACACCTATGAGAAACAGATGGTCCTTTTAATACGGGATACAAAATGCATAGCGTGGCTTTGTGGCTATTCCAGTGCGTACACACAGTATGCAATTTTATATGCTTATTGCAATAAAATGGTGAAATGACCATCTGCTTCCCATACTTGGAGGTAGACGTGTAACATGGAATGAGTGCCATTAAATCACCGGCGTTCTATCCAGCAAGGTCTTATATATAATATCCTAGAATAGATCATGCCCTACTGGATTACAAAGCCAACTCTTTGCCAGATGAAGACCATCTCTGGCTATGGAGGACCCAACTTATCTATGAATTACAGTCTATTGATATCAATTACAAGACTGTAATTGGTCCCATCTGATCCCTACATAGGGCCCAGTTCAGGGTCAGCCAGGGCCAGGTATCCTGCTTGGTGCATAGGTGCGGAATCTATCTAGGGTGATCAGGGGAGCCAGGGTCCAGCCACCGAGGTATTCTTGGCAGTATGAGATGGTGCATTGTCATGCATGAAGATGATTTTGCTCCTCAAGCCACGTTTCTGCTTTTTGTACCATGGAAGAAAGTTGGCACTCGGAAACGCTATATACTTTGCAGAAGTCATTTTTCTGCTGTCTCCCCATGATTCCGGCCCAAAATATGACTCCTCCACCTCCTTGCTGACATCACAGCCTTGTTGGGACCTGGCGGCCATCCACCAACCATCCACTACTCCATCCATCTGGACCATCCAGGGTTGCTCGTCAGTCATCAGTAAACAAGACTGTTTGAAAATTAGTCTTCATGTCTGTCTGGGCCCACAGCAACCGTTTCTGCTTGTAAGCACTGCTCAGGGGTGGCCGAATAGTAGGTTTATGCCCCACAGCAAGCCTTTGAAGGATCCTACACCTTGAGGTTCGAGGGACTCCAGAGGCACCAGCAGCTTCAAATATCTGTTTGCTGGTTTGTAATGGCTTTTTAGCAGCTGCTTCCTTAATCCGATGGACTTGCCTGTCAGAAACCTTCCTCATTCTGCCTTTATCTGCACAAACACGTATGTGCTCAGAATCAGCCACAAATCACTTCACAGTGCAATGATCACGCTTACCTTTTCGTGAAATATCTAATGTTTTCATCCCTTGTCCAAGGCATTGCACTATTTGATGCTTTTCGGCAGTAGAGAGAGCCTTTATCTTTCCCATGTTACTTGAAAACTGTGGCTGCTTAATATTGTGGAACATCCAGTTGTCCTTTTATTGGGCCTCACCTGGCAAACTAATTATCACTGGTATCAGAGATTGAGTTCAGTGACCAAAGACCCTGAGACACAAAACCATCAATGAGTTTCATTGAAAAAAAAAAAATTAATAGCTGTGACACGTAAATCCAATTTGCATAATAATTTGGAACATGGTGCACTGCTCAGAAGAATAAAGGGAACACTTAAACAAGGATTTTATATTTTGGTGTTCCCTTTATTTTTTTGAGCAGCATATATATATATATATATATATATATATATATATATATATATTTTTCTCTCTTTCTTCTTTGGCATTTAATGTACTATTTAAATAAAGTAAATTACGGTATGTTATATTTTTATACAGTAGGACTTTTTGGAGACAGTGATACCAAGTACGTTTATATATTATGTATATATATATATGTATATATATATATATTTACTGGAGAGACAATTTGTATATATATATGTGTATATATATATATATATATAAATATATATATATAAAAATTATATATATATATATATATATATATACGTATTTGGTATCACTGTCTCCAAAAAGGCCTACTGTACAAAAATATAGCATAATTTACTTTATTTAAATGGTACATTAAATGCCAAAGAAGAAAAAAAAAATATTGAAACACCAGAATTGCCGCTTTTGCACTTCCTACAAAAAAAGTGCAATAAAAAGTGATCAAAAACTGCAACATGATATCAATATAAATGTTGGCTCCACATGTAAAGAAACAACATGTGACACAGCTGCATCACGGCGCAAAGAAACAACATGTGACGCAGGTGCATCACGGCGCAGAAACAACATGTGACACAGCTGCATCACGGTGCAAAGAAACAATATGTGACACAGGTGCATCACGGCGCAGAAACAACATGTGACACAGTTGCATCATGGCACAAAGAAACAACATGTGACACAGCTGCATCACGGTGCAAAGAAACAATATGTGACACAGGTGCATCACGGCGCAGAAGCAACATGTGACACAGCTGCATCACGGTGCAAAGAAACTACATGTGACACAGCTGCATCACAGCGCAAAGAAGCAACATGTGACACAGCTGAATCACGGTGCAAAGAAACAACATGTGACACAGCTGCATCACAGCGCAAAGAAACAACATGTGACACAGCTGCATCACGGCGCAAAGAAACAATATGTGACACAGGTGCATCACGGCGCAGAAACAACATGTGACACAGCTGCATCACGGTGCAAAGAAACAATATGTGACACAGGTGCATCACGGCGCAGAAACAACATGTGACACAGTTGCATCATGGCACAAAGAAACAACATGTGACACAGCTGCATCACGGTGCAAAGAAACAATATGTGACACAGGTGCATCACGGCGCAGAAGCAACATGTGACACAGCTGCATCACGGTGCAAAGAAACTACATGTGACACAGCTGCATCACAGCGCAAAGAAACAACATGTGACACAGCTGCATCATGGTGCAAAGAAACAACATGTGACACAGCTGCATCACGGCGCAAAGAAACAACATGTGACACAGCTGCATCACGGCGCAAAGAAACAACATGTGACCCAGCTGCATCAACAATAAAAGTTACGACAAAGAAACAACAAGTCATCGTACAGCTATGTTGACGGGAAAAAAATAAAAAAAGTTATGGCTGTTGGAAGAAGGGGAGGAGAAAAAAACTAATGTGAAAAAAACAAACAAGAAAATCGCTCTGTCTTGATGGGGTTAAAATACAATTTCCAACAAACCAAGTGGAAGTATGTGTATAACTCATTGAGAATATATGACCGCGACAGAAGACAGATTTCGACTAGAGAGAAATCTGGAGATTTATTAGGACGGGATGTGATTCCCGCAGAGAGCTTGTTTGTCGCAGTGAGGACCTGCAAAAACAGATAGAAAATATAAAAAAAGAAACAAAAATCAAGAAAAGAAATAATAAACAGCAACAGAAGAGACATAGAAGGAAAATTCATCTGTAAAATACAAGATGTGCTTAACTCGGGCTGGTGAAATCCATACTAATGAGTCCCTCTCCCCCAGCTCATTAAATATAAATACATTAATATAGTACTCTGGCCTTGTCCTCCGGCACAATTTACCCCAACAGGATAATAAATTGTAAAACATTTAGGAGAAAGTACATTTCTTAACGCTGTTGAACTACTCTGTCCAGTCGAATACCTTCAGAATTACATTCTTCAGACTGAGATCCCAGATTCAATTATTTCTTCATATGACTGGTAGGTATCTGCAGAGAACTAACGTAATATATGTACTAATGCATAATTAATGGAGAAATATTATACTATAGCTTGGGGTAAAAATTATTTGCAGTCTGCTCCCCCATGAGCATGTGCAGTTCTACAATGCCACCGTTACTTAGGAGGAAATCTGCTCCCAATATAGGGTGTTATGATCCAGAACCATGGAAGACCACCATAAATCATTGGTAAAAGGTGACAAGAGCATTGGCAACTAATCCGGCTGCCATCCCCTTACTAACCATCAACACTAGAAGTAGCCGAGGGGTGAACTAACATCCTGTGCACCGCGAACCCAGCCGGAGAACTAACTATCCTAAAGGAAGGAAAGATGAATAACTTTCTGCCTCAGAAAATAGACAAAGAATAGCAAGCCCCCCACATTCAAAGACTGCGGTGATATAGGAAAACACATTACAAAGATAGATGATAGGATTAGCAAAGGTGAGGCCCCACTGACTAAATAGGACAAGACAGGAAAGGGACTGATGGTGGCCAGAGAAAAACCCTGCAAAAATCCAAAAACCTGATAGTACAAAAGGCCCTCAGATCCCTGGATCTGAACTCCGTCCTATACCAGGCGCTCTTGTCATACCAATGAACAGAAAGCAGGAACAAATTCAAGAAGCAACAAACACATGGACTTATAGGAGCTATACTCCAAACATAGCTGCAGGGAGCTTCCCAGCTAAGCAACTGAGAGGGAAGATCCCTGCATGTAAATAAACTGAAAACAACAGAAAATTACAAACTCAGATAAGAGCAAAAAGAACCAAACAATAAATAAAGAGCTAAGCACTTATCTGGGGTAGATGTGGTCTGGAGCAGGATGAAGCAGGTTGGTGAACAAAGAACAACTGACATCCGGCATAGCCTGCCAGCAGACCAGGGTTTAAATAAGCAGAGAGTTAGCAATGGAAACGCCCATTGCTCAACACACAAGGTCTCTGACCAAACCATTCCTGGCCACAAGAGGGAGCCTCACAGCAGCAAAAGCATAACTGACATTCACAACAATAGGGATCTGCACCTTGTGGCTGATCCAAACCTACAATTCCCCGAATGCTGGAAGTTGTAGCTTTGTAACTACTTGTGTTATGTGTGGCATCCCTGACCTGGTCAGGCACCACTGAGTACTGCACCCACGTGGGTGAGTGCAAAACAGGTAATCCTAAAGGCTGGATAGGGTGTGTATGCACAGGCACATTGTAACCAGGTCTCACACACACTTTAGAGGGGACCCCTGGGCAGAACCAGGAGGGGGCGTGGCCTCCACATCTCAGCTAGTGGTGCGGTGGAGATGCTGGTAGCTAGTTGTTGCAGTGGCAGTCAGAGAAAGAGGAGCTGGAGGTAGCAGAGTCTGAAGTGAGGACGCAGGAAAGCGGTCGCACTAGTCAGATTCTGCACGTGTAGTGGCTGTTTGCGGGGGAGTTCGGTTGCCACACAGTCAGCCTGAAAGACACCTCAGGAAGAAGCGAGGCAGTTGAGTACGGGGACTCCTGGTAGACCAGGCACGCACGGGGAACAGGTCCCTAGAGCCAGACATCCATTTAGTGGTGTGCTAAAACCTGCCGGTGAGGGCACTCCAGGTGTCTCACCAACCATCACAGAGTTCAAAGCATCCGCAGCAACGAGGGGGCCCATAAGTGAGATAGAGCCAGGAGCCATCTTTACTTGGTCCGTGCTGCCAGCAAATGGGCCAGAAAGGGGAGAAAAGGCAGATTCGACTTCCCTGGATGAATCCCATATACTCCAAGTCGGGGGTTATCCGAAACAAGAAGTGCTAGGAAGGCGAGCTTACAGTCACCTCTATACCAGCCTGAAGGAAAATCTGGTTCTCCCTGTGCATCTCAGCATCGCCCGGGCTCCTCACAGAACACCAGAAAGTGAGTAACACAGTTGCAAGGCATTTCTGGACTGAGACTGAGTTATTCTGCGACCTGTTGTTCCACACACACACCCGAGCCCCTGGGGCCAGCCTCACTCTCGGAAGGCCATACCATCTAACTGCACACTCCATCAGCCCTAGACGCTCATTAAAGCTGCAGTGGCAGTCACCCCTAATCCTGACCGCAAACCGAGAGTGGCGTCACGTCTCAGAAGTAAATAACCGGCCATACCTGTCGCCAGAAGCTGTCCCATAGAGAAGACCCTGTGGCATCCCTGGAGGTGGAGCGGAGACCCTGAGGCGACCGCTGCAGCAGGTTGGCGACCGGCGACACATATGCACCTGTCCCAGATACTAGCCCTGCTTTCCTTCTTTACTCACCGGTCCTGGATTCATGCCCTGCTTTCCTCCCTTACGCACCTGTCCCATATTCAGGCTTTGCTTTCCTCCCTTAGGCACCTGTCCCATTTTCGTGCATAAATTTCACCCCTTAAGCACCTGTCCCAGATCCGTGCCCTGCTTTCCTCCCTTGCACACAGTTCCGGGTCCATGACTGCTTTCCTCTCTTATACACCTGTCCTGGATCAATGCCCTGCTTTCATCCCTTACCTGTTCAGTATTTGTGCCCTGCTTTCCTCCCTTACGCACCTGTCCTTGATACGTGCCCTGCTTTCCTCACTTACGCACTTGTCCTGGATACGTGCCCTGCTTTCCTCCCTTACGCACTTGTCCTGGATACGTGCCCTGCTTTCCTCCCTTACGCACCTGTCCTGGATACGTGCCCTGCTTTCCTCCCTTACGCACTTGTCCTGGATACGTGCCCTGCTTTCCTCCCTTACGCACTTGTCCTGGATACGTGCCCTGCTTTCCTCCCTTACGCAGTTGTCCTGGATACGTGCCCTGCTTTCCTCCCTTACGCACTTGTCCTGGATACGTGCCCTGCTTTTCTTCCTTACGCACTTGTCCTGGATACGTGCCCTGCTTTCCTCCCTTATGCACTTGTCCTGGATCAATGCCCTGCTTTCCTCCCTTACGCACCTGTCCTGGATACGTGCCCTGCTTTCCTTTCTTACGCACCTGTCCTGGATACGTGCCCTGCTTTCCTTTCTTACGCACTTGTCCTGGATACGTGCCCTGCTTTCCTCCCTTACGCACTTGTCCTGGATACGTGCCCTGCTTTCCTCCCTTACGCACTTGTCCTGGATACGTGCCCTGCTTTCCTCCCTTACGCACTTGTCCTGGATACGTGCCCTGCTTTCCTTCCTTACGCACTTGTCCTGGATACGTGCCCTGCTTTCCTTCCTTACGCACTTGTCCTGGATCAATGCCCTGCTTTCCTTCCTTACGCACTTGTCCTGGATCAATGCCCTGCTTTCATCCCTTACCTGTTCAGTATTTGTGCCCTGCTTTCCTCCCTTACGCACTTGTTCTGTATTCGTGCCCTGCTTTCTTTCCTTACGCACTTGTCCTGGATACGTGCCCTGCTTTCCTCCCTTACGCACTTGTCCTGGATACGTGCCCTGCTTTCCTTCCTTACGCACTTGTCCTGGATACGTGCCCTGCTTTCCTCCCTTACGCACTTGTCCTGGATACGTGCCCTGCTTTCCTCCCTTACGCACCTGTCCTGGATACGTGCCCTGCTTTCCTCCCTTACGCACTTGTCCTGGATACGTGCCCTGCTTTCCTCCCTTACGCACTTGTCCTGGATACGTGCCCTGCTTTCCTCCCTTACGCACTTGTCCTGGATACGTGCCCTGCTTTCCTCCCTTACGCACCTGTCCTGGATACGTGCCCTGCTTTCCTCCCTTACGCACTTGTCCTGGATACGTGCCCTGCTTTCCTCCCTTACGCACTTGTCCTGGATACGTGCCCTGCTTTCCTCCCTTACGCACCTGTCCTGGATATGTGCCCTGCTTTCCTCCCTTACGCACTTGTCCTGGATACGTGCCCTGCTTTCCTCCCTTACGCACCTGTCCTGGATACGTGCCCTGCTTTCCTCCCTTACGCACTTGTCCTGGATACGTGCCCTGCTTTTCTCCCTTACGCACCTGTCCTGGATACGTGCCCTGCTTTCCTCCCTTACGCACCTGTCCTGGATACGTGCCCTGCTTTCCTCCCTTATGCACTTGTCCTGGATACGTGCCCTGCTTTCCTCCCTTATGCACTTGTCCTGGATACGTGCCCTGCTTTCCTCCCTTACGCACTTGTCCTGGATACGTGCCCTGCTTTCCTCCCTTACGCACTTGTCCTGGATACGTGCCCTGCTTTCCTCCCTTACGCACTTGTCCTGGATACGTGCCCTGCTTTCCTTCCTTACGCACTTGTCCTGGATACGTGCCCTGCTTTCCTTCCTTACGCACTTGTCCTGGATCAATGCCCTGCTTTCCTTCCTTACGCACCTGTCCTGGATACGTGCCCTGCTTTCCTTTCTTACGCACCTGTCCTGGATACGTGCCCTGCTTTCCTTTCTTACGCACTTGTCCTGGATACGTGCCCTGCTTTCCTCCCTTACGCACTTGTCCTGGATACGTGCCCTGCTTTCCTCCCTTACGCACTTGTCCTGGATACGTGCCCTGCTTTCCTCCCTTACGCACTTGTCCTGGATACGTGCCCTGCTTTCCTTCCTTACGCACTTGTCCTGGATACGTGCCCTGCTTTCCTTCCTTACGCACTTGTCCTGGATCAATGCCCTGCTTTCCTTCCTTACGCACTTGTCCTGGATCAATGCCCTGCTTTCATCCCTTACCTGTTCAGTATTTGTGCCCTGCTTTCCTCCCTTACGCACTTGTTCTGTATTCGTGCCCTGCTTTCTTTCCTTACGCACTTGTCCTGGATACGTGCCCTGCTTTCCTCCCTTACGCACTTGTCCTGGATACGTGCCCTGCTTTCCTTCCTTACGCACTTGTCCTGGATACGTGCCCTGCTTTCCTCCCTTACGCACTTGTCCTGGATACGTGCCCTGCTTTCCTCCCTTACGCACCTGTCCTGGATACGTGCCCTGCTTTCCTCCCTTACGCACTTGTCCTGGATACGTGCCCTGCTTTCCTCCCTTACGCACTTGTCCTGGATACGTGCCCTGCTTTCCTCCCTTACGCACTTGTCCTGGATACGTGCCCTGCTTTCCTCCCTTACGCACCTGTCCTGGATACGTGCCCTGCTTTCCTCCCTTACGCACTTGTCCTGGATACGTGCCCTGCTTTCCTCCCTTACGCACTTGTCCTGGATACGTGCCCTGCTTTCCTCCCTTACGCACCTGTCCTGGATATGTGCCCTGCTTTCCTCCCTTACGCACTTGTCCTGGATACGTGCCCTGCTTTCCTCCCTTACGCACCTGTCCTGGATACGTGCCCTGCTTTCCTCCCTTACGCACTTGTCCTGGATACGTGCCCTGCTTTTCTCCCTTACGCACCTGTCCTGGATACGTGCCCTGCTTTCCTCCCTTACGCACCTGTCCTGGATACGTGCCCTGCTTTCCTCCCTTATGCACTTGTCCTGGATACGTGCCCTGCTTTCCTCCCTTATGCACTTGTCCTGGATACGTGCCCTGCTTTCCTCCCTTACGCACTTGTCCTGGATACGTGCCCTGCTTTCCTCCCTTACGCACTTGTCCTGGATACGTGCCCTGCTTTCCTCCCTTACGCACTTGTCCTGGATACGTGCCCTGCTTTCCTTCCTTACGCACTTGTCCTGGATACGTGCCCTGCTTTCCTCCCTTAGGCACTTGTCCTGGATACGTGCCCTGCTTTCCTCCCTTACGCACCTGTCCTGGATATGTGCCCTGCTTTCCTCCCTTACGCACTTGTCCTGGATACGTGCCCTGCTTTCCTCCCTTATGCACTTGTCCTGGATACGTGCCCTGCTTTCCTCCCTTACGCACTTGTCCTGGATACGTGCCCTGCTTTCCTCCCTTACGCACCTGTCCTGGATACGTGCCCTGCTTTCCTCCCTTACGCACCTGTCCTGGATACGTGCCCTGCTTTCCTCCCTTACGCACTTGTCCTGGATACGTGCCCTGCTTTCCTTCCTTACGCACTTGTCCTGGATACGTGCCCTGCTTTCCTCCCTTATGCACTTGTCCTGGATATGTGCCCTGCTTTCGTCTCTTACACACTTGTCCTGGATACGTGCCCTGCTTTCCTCCCTTACGCACCTGTCCTGGATACGTGCCCTGCTTTCCTCCCTTACGCACTTGTCCTGGATACGTGCCCTGCTTTCCTTCCTTACGCACTTGTCCTGGATACGTGCCCTGCTTTCCTCCCTTATGCACTTGTCCTGGATATGTGCCCTGCTTTCCTCCCTTACGCACTTGTCCTGGATACGTGCCCTGCTTTCCTCCCTTACGCACTTGTCCTGGATACGTGCCCTGCTTTCCTCCCTTACGCACCTGTCCTGGATACGTGCCCTGCTTTCCTCACTTACGCACTTGTCCTGGATACGTGCCCTGCTTTCCTTCCTTACGCACTTGTCCTGGATACGTGCCCTGCTTTCCTCCCTTATGCACTTGTCCTGGATATGTGCCCTGCTTTCCTCCCTTATGCACTTGTCCTGGATATGTGCCCTGCTTTCGTCTCTTACACACTTGTCCTGGATACGTGCCCTGCTTTCCTCCCTTACGCACCTGACCCGGATCCGTCTCCTGCTTTCATCCCTTACACACATGTGCCGTATTCGTGCTCTGCTTTCCTCCCTTACGCACCTGTCCCGGATCCGTGTCGTTTCCTCCCTTATACACCTGTACTGAATCCGTGCCCTGTTGCCCCTAATCCGCTAGATTTTGATGTGCTTATCCTCGGGCTTTGCAGATGGTCCAGCGTGATCCCATGTGAGCATTTGCCCGGGCCTATATAAGGTTTACCAAGACACACACCTGTGTCTTGGTATTAAGACTTCAGTGCTGCTAGTTTCTGGGCTTCTCAATATATCTTAACCTGCTCAGCTGCTGTCTACAGTCTCCTGGACGTCTCCTGCCTAGCTGTGGTCTCCAGCTTTCTGCCTACTTGCCTGTGGTCTCCTGGATGTCTCCCGTGTGTCTGCTGTTTCAAGCATCCCACCTTCTTGCCTGTGGTCTCCTGGACGTCTCTCGCCTGCCTGAAGTCTCTTGGACCTCTCCTGGCCTCCTGCGGTTACCAGCATCCCATCTGCCTGCTGTCTCCTGGATGTCTCCCACCTGTCTGCAATTTCCAGAATCCTGCCTATCTGCCTACCTGCCTGCCATCTTCTGGATGTCTCCCACCTTCCTGCAATTTCCAGCATCCCACCTGCCTACCTGCAGTCTCCTGGACCTCTCTTGCCCACCTGCAGTTACCAGCATCCTGCGTGCCTTACTGCGGTCTCCTAATGTCTCCCATCTGTCTACAGCTTCCAGCATCCCGCCTGCCTGCCTGTTGTCTCTTGGACATCTCCCACCTGCCTACAGTTTCCAGCATCATGCTACTTGTGGTCTCCTGTCTACCTGTGGTTCCAGTCTCTCTCATACTTGTGTCCCACGTGCCTGACCTATCTGCTCACTTGGACCATGGGCTTGGTGCTCATCTAACCTGTCCCTGCTGCTGACTCTCCATCCACCTCTCCTGATTGACAGCTCCTCAGTATCCCTCCTCCCTGCTGCTGAGATTTCAACCCACCTATCAAATTGACAGTTCCTCAGTGTCTCTCCTTCTTTCTGCTGAATCTCCACCCACCTATCCTGTTTGATAGCTCCTCAGTGTCTCTCCTTCTTTCTGCTGAATCTCCACCCACCTATCCTGTTTGATAGCTCCTCAGTGTCCCTCCTCCCTGCTGCTGACTCTCCACCCACCTATCCTGTTTGATAGCTCCTCAGTGTCCTTCCTCCTGCTACAGAATCTCCACCCGCCACTCATGATTGACAGCTTCTCAGTGTGTCTCCTCCCTGTTGCTGCTGCTGATATCTCACACTGATTAGTATAAGCTGTCAATGTTAGTCTGGCTGGGTGGAGACTGAATACATGTGGACTCATGCAATTTGACAAATTTTAGCTAGACTCATAAAATTCCTTTTTTGTATTAAAATTATAAAGGCATTGGAAAACGGCTTTTTCAAAGCAAATACATCGGCTTCATCAGGTCTATTCGGAAATCTAGTCAAACATTCACTATAAGTCATTGTTCTTTTAATTCTGTTCCAATAAAAAATTGTAATTTCATTTTTTGCATTTTCCCGAAGCTGAAATTATTTTTCTACTCTTTGCTCAATAAGCGCAGTAGAGAATAGAGCAATCAGTGACTATTTTTCTGCTTTTTTTGCAGAATTTGCCATCAGATTTAGATGATTTTTAGCTTGTGACGAGAACATTGAGCAGTTTCCTCCGAAAGACAGCTTAAAGTCTGACATTTATCATCTGCTAAGGCTACATTTCCGAATGTGAGATCCGCGGATTGCATGCGGTCCCAGGTGATTCCGTGTCAGTTGTGTGCAATTTCCTACAGCCTAACAAATCTATCCATCCATCTCCCTCCCCGTGTAATGTCACTGATGGATTTACACTCACGGATCTACATTTAAAAAAAAAAGAAATAATAATGATGGATACAACATAATCTTCCCGTAAAACAACAACATATTCCTCTCACCTCATCAGGAGGGGTCACCTGAGACCACTAAACCCCATTTCTAGAAAGTCATTGGAAAGAGTCAATCATCACACTTATATCAACTGACATTTATGTGACATATACTATTTTTGCAATTTTTTTGTTATTTTTTCTCAATGAATATTGTTTAACTCTGTCCCAAAGTGACCAATTTTCCTTTTTGCGCTCATTTTTTTCCTCCTCTTTTTCCATGAGCCATTTTTTTTGTATTTTTTTTCATTCCCACGAGGACTTGTTTTTTTTGGAAGACGAGTTATGGCTTTGAATGACACCATTCATTTTACAATAGAAAAAAAAAAAGGCAGGAAATATACCAAGTCTCTGCTGGGACGCCGACTTACCGCCCAGGCCGGGTCACATCTTCTGCCGCATTCCCATATGGCCATCCACGTGTGCTGCTGACTCCTTCCCCTCCCAGAGCCTGCACATGCCGCACAGGGTTCACGAGAGTGCACCTAAGACACATGCGTGTGCACCAGCCCTCCTCCTAAAGCCTACGGCTGAAAGGCACTACACTGTGTATTTAAGGCACCCTCCCATCAGGGCAGGTGCCTGCGCAATGCTTCTAATTAGTTAGTGTTCCAGTCTGCCATCTAGCTGGTTGTCAGGTCTTGAGCTCCCATCCTGTTATCCCTGTGTCCATCTCCAGTACCTGCATTCCCATACCTATCTATCTGTGCCGTGCCCACCATTCCTGTCCATACCCGCCTGTCCAGTCTGCCTCAATCACCCTGCCTGTACCTGTCTATACTTGAGTCCATCACCTGTCCTGGGAGTCAGCTGCCACAGTCCTAGTCACTGCCCCGGGAATGGTGCCTCACATTGGGCACTTAGTCAAGCCTGGGGTCCCCCTGTGGTCCAGTGGGTCCACTAACCCCTCTCACTGCCTCTACACTGGCCGCGAGGGTTACACAAGTACAAGGAAAGGATGGAGAAAATGCAATACGGCCATTGATTTTTAAGGCCACAGTGTTACTAGTAAAAATGACTTCGCAAAATTATATTCGAGTTCAATATTATTTGTTATTTTTTAGGTCTATACAAAGTTACAAAATTTCCTTTTGATCATTCACTTTCCATTTTTTTAATTGATAAAAATAAACTACGAACACTTTTATTTTTCAAAACATTCTTACTTTCCACCATGATTTCCACACCTGCCTAAAACTTTTGCACAGTGATCAACATTTTAAAGTCTACCTATCTTTTAAGAAAACTTTTTTGACAGTCTTAGTGAAAAGCTGTGCTGGAAAACAAACAATGGCACAAACATATGGTTGCGTATGTGGGGAAGGGGGTGATGTTACGTTTGTGGGGAAGGGGGTAAATGTTACGGTTGTGCCTTGAACCGGACTAGTCTCGTCATTGAGTCACACATTGAGGCCGGTTAACTCTGCAGCGCCACCCGGCCTTTGCTTGAGGCATCAGGTGACTAGAGTTTTGTACCATCCTGAGCCTGCTCATGCAGCCACACTGAGCATGTGCGTGATGTCATTGATGACATGGTGACTACTGATTGGTCACCAGTAACATCAGCGATGAAGTGGCAGCCGCCGATTGGTCATCATAACTTCAGCAATGAAGTGGCAGCCCCTGTATGGCTGCAGCCGACACCATTACCACATGCCATGTGGTCTGGGCCAGGGTGGTAGCTATAAAAGGTCTGTAGCTCTGCCCATCGGGGCGTGAGCGTCATTTTGTATGCTGACAGCTAGGCCGCATTCCCTGCTGTTAGGAGTGAGTGGGTTCCAGTGCCAATGTAAGTCTGCAGTGCTTGTGGCAAACTCCTGTATATGTGCAGTGTGATTCTGACTTTAGGGCAGGCGCCGGTACCGGCTATTCGTATATGGGTACAAACTGTATCTCGGCACGGTGAGGGATTAGAGTCCTTCCGGACACGAAGTGCCTCCTACACACACTCCCCGTCTGCAGTGGCAGACTTGTGTGCATGTGTGTGCCAGCTCTGGGTACCCAGTGCCTCTAACGGGGTGACCTCATCAGTCTGTCGTGCCCCTGTACGCACGTGACCAGCTCAGTGATTACGTTCCAGGTTACCAGTGATCCTAACTGGGTAGCCTTCACGGTCTGACGTGTCCTGTACACACGTGACCGGCTCAGTTGTCACGTTCCAGGTTACCAGTGACCATAACTGGGAAGCCTTCACGGTCTGACGTGTCTTGTACGCACGTGACCAGCTCAGTGGTTACATTCCAGGTTACCAGTGAAGCTAACTGGGTAGCCTTCACGGTCTGACGTGTGCTGTACGCACGTGACTGGCTCAGTGGTTACGTTCCAGGTTTCCCAGAGTCGCTAACTGGGTTACCATTTGGTTTGTCGTGTCTCTACACGTGACCATCTTTAGTTGCGTTTCCTTTTGGTTTAGACGTGTCCTTACACACGTGACCATTGTGTGTGCATTTGTGGGGTTCACAGGGACACGCTTCGTATCGTTTGTGTTTCCTGAGTTGCTGTAGTTCATTCTTCTGTCCTTAGCGGCATTAACATCTGCCCAGCGGACGAGGGGCAACGATTGACATTACGTTATTGTTTATTATTTTTTATTTCAATCGTCCCCTCCGTAACAGTAATTTTATATGTGGGGAAGGGGGTGATGTTATGTATGTGGGGAAGGGGGTGATGTTATGTATGTGGGGAAGGGAGTGATGTTATGTATGTGGGGAAGGGGGTGATGTTATGTATGTGGGGAAGGGGGTGATGTTATGTATGTGGGGACAGGGGTGATGTTATGTATGTGGGGACAGGGGTTGATGTTGTGCATGTGTGGAAGAGGGGGATGTTATGTATGTGGGGAAGAGGGGGATGTTACGTATGTGGGGAAGAGGGGGATGTTACGTATGTGGGGAGGAGGGGGATGTTACGTATGTGGGGAAGAGGGGGATGTTACGTATGTGGGGAGGAGGGGGATGTTACGTATGTGGGGAAGAGGGGAATGTTACGTATGTGGGGAAGAGGGGAATGTTACATATGTGGGGAAGAGGGGGATGTTACGTATGTGGGGAAGAGGGGGATGTTACGTATGTGGGGAGGAGGGGGATGTTACGTATGTGGGGAAGAGGGGAATGTTACGTATGTGGGGAAGAGGGGAATGTTACGTATGTGGGGAAGAGGGGAATGTTACATATGTGGGGAAGAGGGGGATGTTACATATGTGGGGAAGAGGGGGATGTTACGTATGTGGGGAAGAGGGGGATGTTACGTATGTGGGGAAGAGGGGGATGTTACGTATGTGGGGAAGGGAGTGATGTTACGTATGTGGGGAAGGGGGTGATGTTACGTATGTGGGGAAGGGAGTGATGTTACGTATGTGGGGAAGGGGGGTGATGTTATGTATGTGGGGAAGGGGGTGATGTTATGTATGTGGGGAAGGGGGTGATGTTATGTATGTGGGGAAGGGGGTGATGTTATGTATGTGGGGAGGGACGTCTCCTGCTTACCTGTGGTTCCCAGCATCTTGCCTGCTTGCCTGTGGTCTGTTGGATGTCTCCCACCTGTCGGCGGTTTCCAGCATCCTACCTTCTTGCCGGTGATCCCCTGGACGTCTCTCGTTTGCCTGAAGTCTCTTGAACCTCTCCCGGCCTGCTGCGATTACCAGCATCCTGCCTGCCTTCCTTATGTCTCCTGGAGGTCTCATCTCCCACCTGTCTTCAGTTTCCAGCATACCACCTTCTTGCCTGTTCTCTCCTAGACATCTCTCGCCTGCTTGTAGTCTCTTGGGCCTCTCTCGATCTCCTGCGGTTACCAGCATCCTGCTTGCCTGCCTGCTGTCTCCTGGACATCTCCTGCCTGCTGCAATTTCCAGCAACCCACCTACCTGTCTGCTGTCTCCTTGACATCTCCCACCCTCCTTATTCTATGATAGGAATCAATTGGCATGAAACTGTTCATCTTGAGAAGTTGTGAGGAGTCACATACACTCTCTGTGATTTATCCTGATGAAGGAAACTATGATCTCCGAAACGACTAGGATAACTCACTGTTCAAATTTCTCCTGGATTCTTCACGGCAGTGCGGATAGTGAACCATTTCTTTTCCTCTCACGATTAATTGACGGTCAAAGTGACATGTCAGAGGTTTTTGATCTATGGGGGACAAGCTGATTTCACCACTATTGATCACACAGAGAAAGGTGCAGAAGAGCTCAGAGATTTGCTCTGCTCAGCTTTACGTAGACTTAATCTACAGGCTTTCTGTGAATCCATGCCCTGAGCCGAGCCAGTCAAAAACAAGGGGGCACAGTGTTCTTAGCAAGAGGTGGGTGTCACGCCAGATCGTACAGGCGCTCACTGTACAGCGCAACACAAGGGTAAGAATGGGAATGGTATAAAAGTAAGGCCTTGGTGGTAGGTAGAGGGGATAAGGGACACCTCCTACACCTCTCCTGAGTCTGTACACTACGCTTCCTAACATCCCTCTATAGGTCCTTCCCCCTCCGTTGCCATCCCGCTCTTGCCCTGCACTCGCCCTGGCTAATGAGAAGGCCGGCAAGAGTACTAGTCTCACCACTGCAATTATACAACACAAGGTGAGGGAGACAGACAGAGGGGAACAAACACTAAAAAGGAAAACACTCCAAGCTCCTCCAATGAAGATAAACACCAAAGCTGCGATGTCATGGCTCCTCAGCTTCTTCAAGAGACAAGCTCTTTCCAAAGTGGTCAGAATAGAATGAGAATATGTAACCAGTGTCAGATGGTAAAACACGTGACATTTTATAGTGAAGGTGACTGGTCACAAAGCTGCACCTGAGATAAAGGATACAAAGGACAGCCAGACAGGAAAGGGTCCTTAACTTCTACAGCACTACAAGGAAATAGATTCACTAAAATACAAGTTGTAGACCAGAGAACAATAAGGCGTTGTGACCTTCCCAGACTCTCCAGAGGTCTCCCCAGAGTGGGACACACTCATGATAGTGGGTATCTCCTAAATGCAACCAATCAAAACTTCTGAGATGTACACTTTAAATAATTGTCTACAAAGCTTTCTAGTGCCTACTGGATACACCAACGATCCAATGTGTGCCGTGGAAACTCTATTGTCTTATAAAATGTACTCACAGCAAAAAAGGGCAACCAGTCCAGTTAGCCCAGGCCAACACATCTAATGCACAAACAGGATGCAGACAAGCCTCTCAACATGATGGACACTTCACAGGTGCAAGGTAAATTGCACACCAGTGGCGCGCATAGGGCGCTGTTCACACTTGTATGCGCATGGTGTCCAGCCAGCAACCTATTACCACGCCCTTACTATTAGATTAGGCGGGTTACTCGGACACTACTCACTGCAGCACACAAGGGACAGAAATTCCACTATGCACGGCCGTATTAAGAGGCCCGGCTGCACCCGCATAGTCAAAGTGCAAAAAATACATATAAAATATATGTGAGGTATTAGTTTGTAAATTGGCCAATGTACGTAAGCCCACAATCCTCATCACGGATCCTCACGCTTGCGGGTCCCTACACTGATAAATATCAAAAATAGCAACAAGAAGAGGAGATAAATGACAACTCTATTGTCCCCTAATGACTTTTGTTAGAGAAACTAAGGATAATCAATCTTGTATTTCAACTTACCTGGTCGTTTGATCATCTGGGATAAATGAAACCAGATGGGGCATAGTTATGGGGGGAACAGAAGTAGCAGTCGCACCCAGACCCGTAATGCCTAAGAGCCAAAATGGCTCCTATGCCACATAAGAGAACACCAGAATTTTAAACTGCACCTAGTAGATGGGGCCTTGTTGCAAATTTTGTGCTGGACCACAGAAATTCAAATTATTCTTTTGGGAGCCTTAGGTGGCTTGGAGTCATTTATGTCGGTGTCCCTATGGCTGAAAACATGAATTCTTGACTAATGGCTTTATTTCTTCTTCTCATCAAGGTAGACAAGTGTTTTAGAGGTATGTTGAAAGAACCTACACTTGAAGAAACCTAGAGGTGTTGGACCCTAAGTACTGAAGGCTTCTAGACTACTGTCACTTTTGGCCTGCCTATACTTACTCCTCTGTTCTCCACTATGTTGCTCACATGTCCTGGATCCGTGCCTTGCTTCCCTCACCCAGGTCCACTATACTCTATTGTGCTCCACATCAGGCTTTGCAAATGGCCAGGTGTGATCCCATATGAGCATACACCCTGGGCTATGTAAAGCACACCAAAAGACACCCTTGTGTCTTGGTATTAAGACTTCAGTGTGGATAGCCTCTGAGTACTTCTATACACCTTGACCTACTCAGCTGCTATCTGCAGTCTCCTAGATGTTTTCCGCCTGCCAGTGGTTTCCAGCATCCCACCAGCCTACACTTGATCTCCTTAAAGTTTTCCACCTGCCAGCCGTTTCGAGCATCCCACCAGCCAGCCTTCAATCTCCTGAACTTCTTCCACCTTCCTGCAATCTCCTGGACGTCTTGTGCCTACGTGCAGTCTCCTGGATGTCTTCCGCTTGCCTACAATCTCCTGGACATCTTCTGCCTACGTACAGTCTCGTGGACGTCTTCCGCCTGCCTGCAATCTCTTGGATGTCTTCCGCCTGCCTGCAATCTTCTGGATGTCTTCATCTGCCTGCAATTTTTTGGATATCTTTCACCTGCCTGTAATCTCCTGGACGTCTTCCACCAGCCTTCGGTTTTCAGCAACCCACCAGACTGCCTCCTTTCTTGTGAACGGTTTCCTCCTGACAGCTGTCTTGAGCATCCCACCAGCCAACCTGCAATCTCCTGGATGTCTTCTGCCTACGTGCAATATCCTGGACGTCTTCCACCTGCCTGCAATCTCCTGGACGTCTTGACCTGCCTGCAATCTCCTGGACACCTCCAACTGCCTGCAATCTCTTAGACATCTTCCACCTACCTGTAATCTCCTGGATGTCTTCATCTGCCTACAATTTTTTGGATGTCTTCAGCCTGCCTGTAATCACCTAGATGACTTCCATGTCCCTGCAATCATCTGGACGTCTTCCACCTGCTTGCAATCTCCTGGACGTCTTACACCTGCCTTCGGTTTCCAACAACCCACCAGACTGCCTTCTTTCTTGTGAAGGTTTTCCTCCTGCCAGCAGTTTCGAGCATCCCACCAGCCAACCTGCAATCTCCTGGACATCTTCCACCTGTCTGTGGTCTCCTGACGCTCTGCGGTCCTTGTCTCACCTATCTGCTGTACTGATGCCCATGGCCTGTGTGACCACCTGGACCTTGGAGGATGCACCTCACCTGGTGAGTCTAATAAACTACCTCCCAGCAGTAAAGTATCTGCTGAAAAATGTGACAGCCCGACCCATTCGCATGTGTTTCTTCCTAACAATCTGCCTTGTAATTCCTCTCTGTGTAGCACACCCCTGTGGGGACCCATGCAGAGAGCAATCAAGAGGTTATCAAAATAGCTTTAAGGAAGGAGAGACGAGCTTGAATAATGTACGATAAAACATATGGGTTTACTCCTGTTTCCTTCACAAGGATAATCTGGAGCAAAATTAAACTGGCAAATTCTCATCAATATTTAAATCATTCATATTGTGAACATAATTTAGCAGACTGTGTTTTTCCAGCCGTCATCCGTCCTGTGCGCGGGAAATAAACTGCTCCGGTCCCATTGTTTGGGTAGAGGAGACGAGGAGACAACTGTTCTGAGTCTGTCTTGTAATATGGAGGCTATAGGTATTCCATGGCACAGATCGGGGCTGGCAAGTTGTGGCAATACTGCAACTTCTAATATGCCCCGCTAGCCACAGGTTGGCTGATAGTGGTACGTTTACCGCCTGGGCAGGATTATATGGTGGTCACGTCCAATTCTCTCCATTGAGCAAGACATGGATGATTGATGTGATCATTTATGCCCCCAGACACAAAAATTAGCTGCCGGCTGAATGATCGTTCCTCCAACGGCTTCTCTCCGAAGCCCCCAAGTACCAGAATACTCAGTGCCCCTGTATTATCTATAGGAGAACATCTCCCAGACTCCTCTGGTTGAGGCTTCTGTCTTGGATTTGCCATCAGTCAGTTATGCTGACTGCTACCTCTCCCATGCCACCCACACAGATAAAGGCTCAGCCAACAGCTACCTCTCCCAAGCCACCCACACAGATAAAGGCTCAGCCAACAGCTACCTCTCCCATGCCATCTATACACATGAAGGCTCAGCCAACAGCTACATCTCCCATGCCATCTATACACATGAAGGCTCAGCCAACAGCTACATCTCCCATGCCATCTATACACATGAAGGCTCAGCCAACAGCTACATCTCCCATGCCATCTATACACATGAAGGCTCAGCCAACAGCTACATCTCCCATGCCATCTATACACATGAAGGCTCAGCCAACAGCTACCTCTCCCATGCCATCTATACACATGAAGGCTCAGCCAACAGCTACCTCTCCCATGCCATCCATACACATGAAGGCTCAGCCAACAGCTACCTCTCCCATGCCATCTATACACATGAAGGCTCAGCCAACAGCTACCTCTCCCATGCCATCCATACACATGAAGGTTCAGCCAACAGCTACCTCTCCCATGCCATCTATACAGATGAAGGCTCAGCCAACAGCTACCTCTCCCATGCCATCTATACACATGAAGGCTCAGCCAACAGCTACCTCTCCCATGCCATCCATACACATGAAGGCTCAGCCAACAGCTACCTCTACCATGCCATCTATACACATGAAGGCTCAGCCAACAGCTACTTCTCCCATACCATCCATACACATGAAGGCTCAGCCAACAGCTACCTCTCCAATGTCATTCATACACATGAAGGCTCAGCCAACAGCTACCTCTCCCATGCCATCCATACACATGAAGGCTCAGCCAACAGCTACCTCTCCCATGCCATCCATACACATGAAGGCTCAGCCAACAGCTACCTCTCCCATGCCATCTATACACATGAAGGCTCAGCCAACAGCTACCTCTCCCATGCCATCCATACACATGAAGGCTCAGCCAACAGCTACCTCTCCCATGCCATCTATACACATGAAGGCTCAGCCAACAGCTACATCTCCCATGCCATCTATACACATGAAGGCTCAGCCAACAGCTACATCTCCCATGCCATCTATACACATGAAGGCTCAGCCAACAGCTACATCTCCCATGCCATCTATACACATGAAGGCTCAGCCAACAGCTACATCTCCCATGCCATCTATACACATGAAGGCTCAGCCAACAGCTACCTCTCCCATGCCATCTATACACATGAAGGCTCAGCCAACAGCTACCTCTCCCATGCCATCCATACACATGAAGGCTCAGCCAACAGCTACCTCTCCCATGCCATCTATACACATGAAGGCTCAGCCAACAGCTACCTCTCCCATGCCATCCATACACATGAAGGCTCAGCCAACAGCTACCTCTCCCATGCCATCTATACACATGAAGGCTCAGCCAACAGCTACCTCTCCCATGCCATCTATACACATGAAGGCTCAGCCAACAGCTACCTCTCCCATGCCATCCATACACATGAAGGCTCAGCCAACAGCTACCTCTACCATGCCATCTATACACATGAAGGCTCAGCCAACAGCTACTTCTCCCATACCATCCATACACATGAAGGCTCAGCCAACAGCTACCTCTCCAATGTCATTCATACACATGAAGGCTCAGCTGACTGCTACCTATTCCATGCCATCTATACCCATGAAGGCTCAGCCAACAGCTACCTCTCCCATGCCATCTATACACATGAAGGCTCAGCCAAGTGTCCATATATTTTAATGGGAAAAGTGGAGTAAGTCCAGACTGCAGACTACCTTCTATCAGGAACACAATGATCAAGTGTTGTACTCCATTATGCCCCATCCTTTTCTTCCTCGACCTCAACTCTCTAAGGAAAGCTAGGAGCTTCCCATGAACATTTGATGGTCAGCCAGTCCACCCAAATTAGCGGGTTGGGACAACAATTACGTACTGTGAATTGAGGCCTTTGCCTTTCAATGTAATCTACTAAGCCCTTGGCTGGTATGGCAATGCATTAACACTCTACAAAGACATCACAGAGGCACTAATGGGTTTAAATGAGGACCTCACTTCCTCTACCAAACCACTTAAATCCAATAGTCACTATTGACCGCATCATCTAAGGGGTTATACTGCTGTCATCTTCCATCCCAACCCTTAGGGGTACTTTGCACGCTACGACATCACTAGCCGATGCTTGCGATGTCGAGCGCGATAGTCCCTGCCCCCGTCACAGATGCGATGTCTTGTGATTGCTGGTGTAGTGAACATTATCGCTACGGCAGCTTCACATGCACTTACCTGCCCTGCGACGTCGCTCTGGCCGGCGACCCACCTCCTTCCTAAGGGGGCGGGTCGTGCGGCGTCACAGCGACGTCACACGGCAGGCGGCCAATAGGAGCGGAGGGGCGGAGATGAGCGGGATGTAAACATCCCCCCCCCACCTCCTTCCTTCCGCATAGCCGGTGGAGGCAGGTAAGGAGATGTTCCTCGCTCCTGCGGCTTCATACACAGTGATGTGTGCTGCCGGAGGAACGAGGAACAACATCGTATCTCCTATTGGTGCGACATTATGAAAATGTCCGACACTACACAGATCACCGATTTTCGACGCTTTTGCGATCGTTTATCGGCGCAGCTAGGATTTACATGTTGCGATGTCGTTACCGGCGCCAGATGTGCGTCACTAACGACGTGACCCAGGCGATATTCCGGATGCGATGTCGCAACGTGCAAAGTACCCCTTAGTTTTCACAGCAGACAACTATCCTATACAAGTGCGTAACTGAGCATTAATGTTTTATTAATGGGGAGAGAGGAAAAAGCCATGTCCTGACACCACTGATAGTGGCTTATATCCTCTAAAAACAAAAGATTGGTTGTTAACATTTTTAACTTCTCTATCCATTTCTTCTTTGACGTTATCTGACAATGGACAATTGGGAGAACCCAATACACATTACAGCTGCTCAGTCAACAAAAGCCTAGTGTGTATTGGGGCCGTTACATTGCCAATCAAACGTTTATCCATAGATGCCACAACAAGCCATTGGCACTCTGCAATTGCTTCTGTTGGGTTAAAAAGGAGCTAAATCCCTTTATCAAACTACTAAGGTGCTACGGCCTTTATTGACCATAGCATCTAAGGGATTATGCAGCTGTAATCTCCAGTTCCAGCTCTTGCTATGGAGCTGACAGTCTAATATCCACTTGTCTATATCTACACCATACACGTCAATGTTCAGTCCAGTGCTCATTTTTTTTCAATGGGGAGAAAGGAGAAAACTGCTCCTGACACCTCTGACCCTGGCTTATAATGACCGAAAACAAAAGGCCATTGAAATTTCAATGACCTGATAATTCTCTTCTCATGAGTCATCTTTGCATGTAGAGTCATAAGCTCCCATAAACCTCAAAAGGCTGGCAGGGTTGTCTGAAATTATCAGGGTCGGCTTTCTTACATCTAATATGTATGAGGGCCTTTACTTACAGGGGATGCCTTGCCAACCACTACTGTTGTGAATGTCGTTTGTGTGGGTGCTGTTTTGGAGCTCCCTCTGGTGGCCAGGAATAGCAGTGAAGCTGAGTCTGAGTCTGTGACTCAGACAGGTGTCTGCATTAATTGGGAATTAAGGAAGTCCTATTGTAGACAAGCCTGGTGTATATAGGAGAGCACTTTTTGCCTTCCTGGTGCCAGTGATAGTTGAACTTTCCTCAGTCTCTGAACCTGGCTTGGAGTTCTGTCTTTCCCTGTTTTCCTGTGCGAGACTTCTGCAGATAAGCTTGCAAGCTTTTGCTTTGCTTCCTTGTTTACACCTTAGAGTTGTTAGTTTTTCTTTTGTTTTGTTTTGAATCTGTTTTCGCGCAGGTGAAGATTTGCTTTTCTAGTTTGGTGAGCATGGGGGTTCCCCCTTCGCTAGCTCTTCTGCAAGAAAAGGGAGATTCTCCCTGTCAAACTTGATTATTTGCACTTTTGTATTTTTTGTGTTCTTTTTGGTATTTTGTCTCTCCCATTATTTACAAGAGTACCTGATATAGTGGGTGTGAGGTCGTTTGACCTCCAGGGCCATTTTTACTATCAGAAGATTGGCATTTTTCTGCAGGATTTTTGTACTGACCGCAATCAGTTTCCTTTTCTTTGTATCTAGGTAGTTGGGCCTCGTCTTTGCTAAATCTATTTTTCCTATCTATGTATCGTGTTTTCCTACATCACCGTAATCTTTATATGTCGGGGCTGGCTTTTCCTTTGGGGACTTCTCTGTGGCAAGGTACATTTCCTCATTTCTATCTGTGAGGTGTAGTTAGTTTCTCCGGCTGTGATGTGGCGTCTAGGTGTTTAGGAACGCTCCACGGCTACTTCTAGTGTGGTCTGATAGTCAGGGGATTGCGGTCAGCTCAGGTTCCAACTACTCTTGTTTTTCTTTGTGTTTTTCTGCTAATGGGAGTTTTTTGTAATCTTCCACGGTTACCGGATCATAACACACTACTATGTGTTATGATGATTGGGAAGAGGTCTGGTCCTCAGACAAGGGGACCCTAGCTATCCCTTATCTCAGAGTTACCTCTGAAGGTGAGGATGTCTGAGCCAACTTCCTAACCCTGCTCCTGACCAGCTCTGATCTTATACCACCTTCCTAGGGAAGGGCCATGACAGGAGTGTGATAAAACCAACAGAGATAGACAAACCGGGAAAAACCAAAACTCTATCTAACAGCACACTCTCACAGAGGTATAGGAAAATAAGAGGTAAGGAGGAAAATAAGAGCAGGGAGGAAACAACAGGACGATGGGATAATTCCACAACAACTACAAGCATCATGCAATATAATCACCAGCAGGACAGGGGCAGGAGTGTGATAAAACGAACAGAGATAAACAAACAAGGGAAACCAAACATCTATCTCACAGCACACTCACACAGAGGTATAAGAAAATAAGGGGTAAGGAGGAAAATAAAAGCAGGGAGGAAATGACAAGACGACAGAATAAATCCACAACAACTCTAATCACCACGCAAGATATTCACCAGCAGGACTGGGACACAACAGCACACAGACCAACACAGTAATAAACTATAGTCAGCATGGGAATACAGATTCCACCATCTTAAAAAGTCAGGGAATAAATGTAATAGGTTTCCAACAAGTTGTCATCCCAGAGGTAACCAGCAGGCTAGCAGACATTCACTCTTGCTGGCTTGACCATTAATAAGCACACAGCTGGTCGACGCCCGAGTCTGCCTATGTAACTCGGAAACACTGGAGAAATCATAGCGTGGAGTGTCAGAATCTGTGGTGTGAACAGCGTCTGATGCCGCCATGACACTCAGCGAGTTTTGAGCAAAACTCCATGTGACACTATGGCTATAACTGTCCCGTCATATTGAGAGTTATAGTTCCACCACTACTGAAGACCAACAGTAGGTCTGTGGGAGAAGTGTCATTGCTTGGTGACAATTCTTATCCGTCTGTGATTGAAGTCACCCAAGATTCTTGGGGACCTGAGCTAGGAGGACGACTGAAGGACTTATGTTGACTAGTGAGATTTTGCTTTTGAACTTTCAAAATCCAAAGATGACATCTGTTTTCTGCCGTCTTCCTGCTCAATAAAACAGGAGTACTCCCAGGATGCTCCATTTGGCGTTATTAATTCATCCCGCTGCTCTTACTTTTTAATAGAATGCGGTATCTAGTTATCGTCTCGTTGTACTGTGCACCTTCCATCTGTGAACTTTACAAAAGACAGCTACGAACAAACACACAGTACAGCATTCCGTGACTCCAGAACTTGGACAGATTTGTTTTCGGGAAATTACGTGTACCGGCATGAAACGTATCGATCCCAAGGAGGACATGATGTCAATAGTCATGAAACGCATGGTTGACTTTCACGCTACAGCGCCGCTCCTTACGAGTGTGACAGGCTCATTTTGACACTATTTACTGCATATTCTGCTGACCTGCCTCATGCAGGTAACATCATATTTTCCGGAGGTGTGCAATCAGAAAAAAAACATTCTACGTTTTAATTTTATTTTAACCACATTTTTAAACATGTTTGTGTCTTTTTAGCTGCAGTTCTCACACTCGTCACTAGAGAACTCACAATAGTCTGACTTTTTTGTTATCTGCATCTCAATTGTCAGCTTTGCAGTATGCCCTGAGACAAGATCAGCAGAGAAATCTCATTATCATTAGAAGATATGGGAAAAATGATAGTTCTGTTATATTTCTGGATACACATGTCACGGGTTCCGATGCATGGAGCATCCTGTGTTGTTATGTTCTGCCATACACTCCTACAGAGCCGGTATTTGCTGTTCCATCGTGCAGTGCTTTTTGAAGGTTTAGATGCTCTGCTGTTTGTCATGAACACCCATGAATGGGTTGTCTCTCAGCTCTGGGTTCGCTGGTCCTGGGAGGTGCCTACGCAAATGCTCCTCATTCCTAATGATTGCTTTGCTTCGTTAGGGAGCAGTGTGCTCGGCCGGAACGTTGCCAGTTATACTTCCTGTTTACAGTAGAGCTCTTGGCTCCCGTAGTGTTTAGTGATCTGATCTTGGCTCTCGACTCTGGAATGTTTACCTGTCTCTGTCTGCTCTGTGTCCTGTCGCTACAGCCTGTCTTCTGACCTCGGACCTCCTCCTGACCATGTCCCCACCTGCTCCCTGTATCCTGTACGTTCTCTCCTCTCCTGGAATCCTGACCCTCGTCTTGTATCTTGACCTCGTCTCTGTCTGCTTCCTGTGTCCTGTCGCTACCTTCTGGCTTCTGACCTCAGACCTCCTCCTGACCACGTCACTGCCTGCTCCCTGTATCCTGTACCTACTCTCCTGGAATCCTGATCTTCGGTTTGTATCTTGACCTTGTCTCTGTCTGCTCCCTGTGTCCTGTCTCTACCTCCTGACTTCTGACCTCGGACCTCCTCCTGACCATGTCCCCGCCTGCTCCCTGTAACTTGTATGTACTCTCTTGGAATCCTGACCCTCGGATTGTATCTTGATCTTGTCATTGCCTGCTCCCTGTGTCCTGTCGCTACCTCCTGGCTTCTGATCTTGGCTTATCTGACTACCTCTCCATTCACATTTACGCAAGTAGTGTCTAACTCCACCTTGTGACGAACATCACAACATACAAATAAGTGCATGCGTGCGGCTCTCCTGACACTTTTTTGTCTCTGAGAGAAGGATTGTACTTTGCACGTGCCAACTCTCGAAGAATGTCCAGAAGACTCCTGGAAAAAAAGAGATTACCTTATAAACTCATGGAAGAGTTTGCAAATTTCCCGATGTTGCACATGCTCAGCAAAACTTTGGAAAACAAAATTATTTTGGTGAGTGTAACTCCAGGATGTCAGGTCTAATGGTGAAGTCCCACAGAGCAAACGTACAGGTGGTGGTGAAGGGGCATAAAAAAAGCTTGGACCGGCATGGGAGAGCATGGCCTGAAAGGTGATGGGAGTGATGTAGATCCTCAAGGGATTATCGCTAAAAGTTGGCACCTATGATTTGCATTGGAAGTGCTAAAATAAAATAGATAAATATGAGAGATAGAAGTAGAGCATAGATAGTGTCATGCGATGTCCGGCTCTGCACACAGCTGCTGGCATGGTGTCGTCAGACTCTGTTCACCCTACAGAGTCGGACAAGCAACCTGAGGCTTCTGGATTGTTCAGCCAGAGCCGGGCATCGGCTGGTTCAGGTTTCCTGGTCTACAGCTCTGCAGCAGTTAATTCCTGCAGACTGGTGAGGAGGACCTAAATGCTCAGGTTACTGATTGCCTGGTACGGCTGTCTCCTCCCTATATTAAACACGACTTCCTTCCTGTATGTGCCGATGATAGCTTCTGCGATCCCGGTCTTGGTGTTTCTCCTGTGTATGGTGATCCGTGTTGTGCTTCTGAGTGGTGTGAGCGTTCCTCTGTTTATTTCCCTCTAATTATTGTATTTTCTATAACTGTTACTTGTTTGTATATGATCCTCCTGAATTGTAAAGCGCTGCGGAATATGCTGGCGCTATAGAAATAAAGATTATTATTATTATTATTAGTTGTGTGTTACTTCCCCCCCTTTTACGTTGTTCCCCTGTACACATATTGTCTCTCCTGTGTGTTTGAGTGCAGTGTGTACGAGTTTCCATTCTCCTTTGTCCATGTCTTTTGTGGGGTTTTGTCTTTGTGTTTACTGGCCTGCTCCGAGGGTGGGGGAGAGGGGGGGAGTGAGATTAGGGCCCGGACAGGAGTTAGGGTCACCCTGGGGGCTCGGACCTGGCTACCATCAAACCTACCTCCAAGATAGGGGACTGCGCAGAGTCTCAAGCCTGCGGACCTGGGAGCGACATAGATGTCCGTAGTCTAGTGAGTATGATTCTCCTGGTGGGTGTCTTCCTACTTTGGGGGTAAAGTTACCTCCAATCCGTGTTTTGCAAAAATAAGTCCTAATCTGAAAATAAGCCGTAGCACATTTTTTGGGGCAAAAAATAATATAAGGTATTGTTTGATTTTTGGGGAAACATGATAGATATAAGATAAATACTGTAGAGAGATAATAGATATTAGATGGATAGATAAATAGATAGAAAGATAGAAGGATAGATAGATAGATAGATAGATAGAGGGATAGATAGAGGGATGGATAGAGATAGATAGATAGAGGGATACATAGATAGAGGGATGGATAGAGATAGAGGGATGGATAGATAGATAGATAATGGATAGATAGATGGATAGATAGATATAGAGATAGATAGATAGATAATGGATAGATAGATAGAGAGATAGACAGATAATAGATGGATGGATGGATAGATAGATAGATATAGAGATAGATAGATAATGGATAGATAGATGGATAGATAGATAATAGATGGATGGATAGATGGATAGATAGATGGATAGATAGATAATAGATGGATAGATGGATAGATAGAGGGATAGAGGGATAGAGGGATAGAGGGATAGAGGGATAGAGGGATAGAGGGATAGATAGATAATGGATAGATGGATAGATAGATAGATAGATAGATAGATAGATAGATAGGTAATGGATAGATCTCACAGCTTTCCACACCGGTGCTGCTCGCTCACATGTTGACAGCAAGTAAATAAAGCATTAACTGAGAGAAATGATTTTCTGCTAGACGATACAATAAAATCTCACTAACCTTTCCAGGGAAACACATGCCAGGAGAATTTTAAATCATCTCATAACTGCGTGTTGTCTAAAAACATGTTACCTCCAACCCAAATTCCTATATTGAAAGCATTAAACATTTAGGACACCTGACAGTTATTTCTTTTCTAATTAGAAGTTTTAGCAGAGAGAAATAAGACGCGTTGCTCTTGTGTAGCCTGAAGGGGATGCGGAGTACAGAACCTGCACTAATGGCGCCGCTCAAATCCCTTACCGTATAACTGCTTGACACATAAATTGGAGGTGAGTGGAGGAAAATACTTACAGGCATGTTCCTTCATCAGTCAGTAATGATCGCGCTGTTGTATGGGGGATGTATAAGTGAGCGTCTGCACCGCCTGGCAGGACATTCATCTGGACGTTGCATCCCAAACCTACACAAGGATGGGGCGGGGGAGGCCCCCGAAGGCCTAATATCCTTACACAGATAAATGCTGGAAGCTTTCTCGCAGGTAAATAATGGAAAATTTGGGGGTACTTGGTTTTGTGAGCAGGCAATGCGTCCAGGGAGAAAGTATGCAAATAATCTCTCATCTGGAGAGAAGGAAAACAGTCTCTAGTACCACCAATCAGAGGTGGCGACCCTATAGGTCAATATCCGACCCACAGGGTTATTCCAAAATCAGGGATCAACTTTGTAGGACTTTCTGTCTGACAGGTATTGTTAGCATTCAAAAAGGTGAGGAAACAACCCAAAAATGATGGAAAGTGGGAAATGTAGCACCTCACGGGGCCTACAGGGCTACCCGTTACCGGGCCAGTGGTATTTTTGAGGTTGCTGTGACTGGCATGACCCGGCTTCATGGCCCTGTCGACTACATGAAAAGAGAGTGCAAGGAGTGTCCTTGGCTTTAGTTACCATCCCGTTTGCAGGCAGCACAAAAGAATTATGGACCCGATCGTGGTCTTGACTCCTGTCTCTATATGCTGCTGTGCCCCGGGATCTCTATGGTGGTGGGCAATGGGACATGAAATCCCCCTTCCCTGCAGATTCTGATAGTCCAACGTGAAGTATGTTCTACCCTAGGGCTCTGCACCCTGACTACGCAGATCCCGAAGGGGCTGTTGGGGCTCACCCTCCGGTTACATTATTGCTCCTTTGTCTCACCAACTCCATCCGGTCATCTCCTGTTTCTCCCAATCTGCCCGGTGCTTTCCAATCTGCCCAGTCCTAACAGAGGGTACTCTGAAGCACGCCCCTCCACCGCCGTGGTCCTATGAGGCCATGATGTCCTGGTACTCTCCTTCTCTCCTTCCCCTGGATAGCTCTGAAGCACTCATCCTGGGCGGTCTTTCTCAGGGGAGCTGTGAAGCACACCCCTCAGCAACCTAGCTTATCCTGCGTCTCAGACTGATCTGAAGTGATTTCTTGTGTGTGTGTCGCCCTGGACAAGCCAGGGGACACAGATAACAACACACACAACCCCCCACCCCCAGCAGTTTCACAGCAGACATCCCCAGTGAAACTTGATTCCTTTCCTCGGGCTCAGACTGACACACCAGGTGGGCGGAGTCGGGAGATGGGGACGCCCACCCAGGAGTGAGCTGGCCTGAGACAGGAAACAAGCCCAGTCTAGTCCTAGGAGAGGAACAGTGAAGGTCTGCAGAGAGGCAGACGAAGCCAGGGGCCTAGGTTGGAGCCTAGGGCCTCGTAGAGAGAGTCCGGCAGACGCTAAGTGCCGTCTGCAGGGAGCCGGGGAGACAGCTGGTGGAACCGAAGGTAGCCGGGGCTGGGCAATGGCCCACCGGTACGGAACCGGGGAGCCAGCTGGAAGCCGGAGTGCAGGAGAGGGGTGCACGGAGGTGGAAGAAAGGACTTATACAACCAAACTGGGTCAGGGGAGAAACAACAACCGCAGCCGCCTGAGGGTACCCGTCCATCCAGCTGAGTGTTTTACTAAAAACTGTGTCCACGTCTCAGGCTGAGTGAGTACCACAGTGCCGCAAGGCACAGCGCTGCCCCCGCGTCCCTGCACCCACCAGGCCCTGCATCTAACCCCATCACCGGGCCCCGGGATCACCAACCCCTACCCACGGAGGGGCAACCCAACATCTCGCTGCTACACACCATCGTTCCCGGGCCTATAGAGCAGCGGTGGTGAAATCACCACAACCGTGGGTGGCGTCACGGACAATAGACAATATCCCAACACCCAATCCCCTTTCACTCACGGGCGAGGAGTGCCGCTCGAGAACCCCCGGGATCCGGCACACCGCTCGAGCCACCACTGAGCAGCAGCCGCCGGACCCGAGCAGAGGGGTGAGCGTAGTGTGCTGACACCCTCCTCCCCGCCCGCGACAACTTGGCGTCACGAACAGGATCCTACCGCTCTGCCGTCTGGTAGAGGTGCGCCTTGTTACCGCCGGAGGTGTCCGGCCGAAAATTTTGTAAAACCGCCATCTTGGGCGCGAAAATTTCCTGCTCGAGCGTCTTCCCCAAGCAGGAAAGGCGCGAAAGTGGAGCCCCGCCCCCTGAAGAAGGAAGTGCTAAAAAGAACCTAAGGGGGACGGGATGGCGTCCGGCCGCATGTGAACCGCAGCTGTGGAAGCAGGGACGCCAGGACTCTGCCAGCATTTGGTTCCTGGAAGAGGCCGCCGCAGCGATGCACCGAGCCGTTACCCCTGTTACCGGTAGCGGAGCCCGCAGCATCTGTGGGGGAGGACCCAGACCTGGGGTCCCCAGGCCTCACCTTTGTCACCGCCCTGCCACCGGCCCCAGCAGTCCGCCCGGCCGCGACGGAGATGACGACGGCTCCGGCAGTCCGCCCGGCCGCAACGGCAGCGAAGTACCGGTCCCGTTGACCAATCTGGAGCCGTTCCTGGACTGGGGTCAAGGGGTGCTGCCTGGGCTTTAGGGGCAGCACCAAGGCTAGGTTGTTTGGGTGGGTGACTGAAGGACCCGTTACACAGTTATTATTAAAAGTGTTTGACTGTTATTGCAACGTTAAAGTAATGTGCATCCCGTTGTGGGAGGATTGAACATGCTTGTGTTTGATGTTTTTATCTTTTGCAGTTTAAAAGAAAAATAAAACTGGTGATGGACGGGCAGCCCGAGGACGGTCTGCATTTTGCTAAGGGGGAATGTGTCGCCCTGGACAAGCCAGGGGACACAGATAACAACACACACAACCCCCCACCCCCAGCAGTTTCACAGCAGACATCCCCAGTAAAACTTGATTCCTTTCCTCGGGCTCAGACTGACACACCAGGTGGGCGGAGTCGGGAGATGGGGACGCCCACCCAGGAGTGAGCTGGCCTGAGACAGGAAACAAGCCCAGTCTAGTCCTAGGAGAGGAACAGTGAAGGTCTGCAGAGAGGCAGACGGAGCCAGGGGCCTAGGTTGGAGCCTAGGGCCTCGTAGAGAGAGTCCGGCAGACGCTAAGTGCCGTCTGCAGGGAGCCGGGGAGACAGCTGGTGGAACCGAAGGTAGCCGGGGCTGGGCAGTGGCCCACCGGTACGGAACCGGGGAGCCAGCTGGAAGCCGGAGTGCAGGAGAGGGGTGCACGGAGGTGGAAGAAAGGACTTATACAACCAAACTGGGTCAGGGGAGAAACAACAACCGCAGCCGCCTGAGGGTACCCGTCCATCCAGCCGAGTGTTTTACTAAAAACTGTGTCCACGTCTCAGGCTGAGTGAGTACCACAGTGCCGCAAGGTACAGCGCTGCCCCCGCGTCCCTGCACCCACCAGGCCCTGCATCTAACCCCATCACCGGGATCACCAACCCCTACCCACGGAGGGGCAACCCAACATCTCGCTGCTACACACCATCGTTCCCGGGCCTATAGAGCAGCGGTGGTGAAATCACCACAACCGTGGGTGGCGTCACGGACAATAGACAATATCCCAACACCCAATCCCCTTTCACTCACGGGCAAGGAGTGCCGCTCGAGAACCCCCGGGATCCGGCACACCGCTTGAGCCACCACTGAGCAGCAGCCGCCGGACCCGAGCAGAGGGGTGAGCGTAGTGTGCTGACACCCTCCTCCCCGCCCGCGACATGTGTTCTGTAACTCCCTAGTCAGCCCCCACTTTCCTGATGGCTCACCCTGCCTGGGAATACCCATTGGTATGGTGACCAACTGTGTTGTGTAACTGCTGTTTGGCTGTGTTGTGTAAGCCATGAGCACAGGATGTTGTGTAAGCTATGAACACCAGTGGTTAACCTCCTCTTACCCGGGAAAAGTACTGCAATTTAAGGCAGATGGAATACCCTGTGGCAACTGAAGCCTCAGGGGCACCACAGAAACAACTCTAGTCCTTTTTGTCCTGAGCAAACACAATGTGGTCCCATTTTGTTCTTTGTTATGGGGCCCCCTCTTTTCTTTGTAGACAGCAATGTATGCGCCTCAACATAGCCACTTCTATACAGTGTGGGGCCCCACCAATATACAGTGTGAGCCCCCCATAGCCCCCTATATACAGTATAGGTCCCCATTTATATAGTGTGAGCCCCCACATACGTCTTTACATACAGTGAAACTTCACATATCACCCTATATAAAGTGTGAGTCCCCACATACCCCTTTATATGCACTATTATCTCCCACATCGCCCCCTATATACAGTATGAGCCCTAAAATAGCCCCTCTATAAAGTTTAAGCCCTCACATAGCCTCCTATATACAGCAGGAGTCCCCATATACCATTCTGTATACAATATGAGCCCCCACATATCCCCCTATATACAGTATGAGTCCTCACCTAAATACAGTGAGTCCCAACATACCCCTTTATATACAGTATGAGACCCCACATATCACCCTATATACAGTGTGACCTCCCACTTACCCCTTTATATACAGTATGAGCTCCCACATAATAATAATAATAATTTTATTCATATATATAGCGCTATTAATTCCACAGCGCTTTACATTCATTGGCAACACTGTCCCCATTGGGGCTCACAATCTAGAGTCCCTATCTGTATGTTTTTGGAGTATGGGAGGAAACTGGAGAACCCGGAGGAAACCCACGCAAACACGGGGAGAACATACAAACTCCTTGCAGATAGTGTCCTTGGTGGGATTTGAACCCAGGACCCTAGCGCTGCAAGACTGCAGTGCTAACCACTGAGCCACCACAAGACTGCAGTGCTAACCACTGAGCCACCGTGCCATCCGTAGCCTCCTATATACAGTATGAACCCTCACATAGCCCATTATATAAAGTATGTGCCCCTAGATTGTGACAGGGGTGTACAACAGAGCAAAGGATGGACGAGGCCAAGGGACGATCCAACAGGTTTACTAACAGGAATACAAGAACAGCACACGATAAGTCCACGTAAAACAGATTCGGGGGCCCTTCCCGACAATCCTCGGACCGGATAACAAAGCAATCGTCCTTACAGTAGTCCAAAGAGTTCCACACAATCCCACGGGCCGCCACACAGGCCTAGCTCCGTCCGTGTCCACAGCCACCCAGGCTGGGAGCTCCTTCTTCCAAGTTTCAGCTCACTCTGAAGTTACAAAAAGGGAAATGCATTGTCTGTGCTGCTTGACCAGCCCACCATGTTCAGGGGGTAGGGGTCACACATCCTATCATCAATGGTTTGGTCCATCACAGGGCTCCCATATGTCTGCCAGCCACAGTAGATGAAGGGATCCCCTGCTGTAAAGAACAATGACTATTCCTTCACTGGCCAATGCAATTACAGATTAGATACACAACTCTGGATAGAAGATGACAGTCTATTTACATAATCACATTAGATGCCAAGACTACAATTGTATGAGAGAGACACATTGAGACCAGTAGCTCCCCCAATGAAATACATGACATATTATACAAAATAAATGACAGGGAAATATACATATCATGACATAGTATCACAGCATATACAGTGAGAGGGTAAATTACATCTTCACATACATAGCCAACTATATAAAGTATAAGCCTCAAGATAGCCTCCTATGTACAGTATGAATCTCCACATAGCCTCCTGTATACAGCAGGAGCCTCCACATAGCCTCCTATATACAGCAGGAGCCCCCACATAGCCTCATATGTACAGTATGAGCCCCCACGTAGACTCCTGTATACAGTATGAGCCCCCATATAGCCTCCTATATACAGTTTGAGCCTCTACATAGCCTCCTATATACAGCAGGAGCCCCCACATAGCCTCCTGTATACAGTATGAGCCCCAACATAGCCTCCTATATACAGCAGGAGCCCCCACATAGCCTCCTGTATACAATATGAGCCCACAAATAGCTCCCATATATAATATGAGCCCACACATAGCCTCCTATATACAGTTTGAGCCTCTACATAGTCTCCTATATACATATAAACATCCCATACACATATTGAAGAAAAAAAACATACTCGCCTCGCTCTCATTCGCCTCTGGTTGTGATTTTCTGTAATGTTTTGATTGATGCGTATATATCTTTTTCTCTTACTAGTGGGTACATACATATTTTTTGCACAGGATCCATCTTATTTCAGGATCCGCCCCTAAAACCACATGGAATATAAAGCTACAAACTTAGAAGACACTGGCATGTTTAGAATATATATAACGGGATTAGACATTTCCCTGAGAAAATGCCGGCTCACATCCCTATAAAATTGTGTTTTACAACTATCCTCTGCATAAGTTACCAAGCACTTTTCTTTCTTTGGCGCGATGCAAATACACTGTGAATAGCAGGAAATTGTAGGTTACAAAATCTTACTTTACTGCAAAGATTTCATCTCTTGAACGTGGCTGCAATCCTGATGATTCAATCTAGGAACATTATAGGCTCTGAGCTAAGAGGGAGACAGCGAGCGACAGAACAAAAATAGTCTCATTCCTATTACTCTCACAGCCGCACACGTGCACTCGCTCCCATACACAGATATACCTGCCGCGAGGACTAGTCCTTCTGGTTAACGCCATAGTCATTTCTTCTCCGTAGTCCACATCTGCGGCTTCTATTTTCAATCCATTCTGGAATAAACTGTGATAAATATTAACACTTTGTGCTTGGTCATGATCAATGATGGAATCAGGAGGTTGGATTGCATATACCTGCCGTGAGGACTAGTCCTTCTGTTTAACGCCATAGTCATTTCTTCTCCATAGTTCACATCTGCCGCTTCTATTTTCAATCCAATCCGGAATAAACTGTGATAAACATTAACACTTTGTGCTTGGTCACGATCAATGATGGCGTCAGGAGGTCGGGTTTGAAACTCAGTGGAAACACCTGGGCAGTGTTACGTGGGGGAAGGGAAAAATCCTGGGAGAGCGGCACAACCAAAAGGGTGCACAATGCAATGGAGGGCCCTTTGCTATAGAGGGGAGTGAGGTCACCTTCTAACTCTCACCTGAGGCTGATCCCTGCACTCCCTAACGTCCCTCGATGGGACCTTTCCCCCGTACGCTGATCTTGTGCCTATGCCCTCAGCTCATCCAGACTAGTGCAGGCCAGAGAGACGCTAGTCTTGCCACTACAATCAGACAACATGAGGAAGGTAAGACAAACAGGGGAAAAACACAACAAAAAACACTCCTTGGATTCCTCCATAGGAAACTTCACAGCTGCAATAGTAGCAGCACCACTGCTATGCAGCAACAAGCTCTTTCAACATGGTCAGCATTGGAATGAGCTATAGCCGGCATGGCGAGGTGTTGTGATGTCATCCGAGGGGGTGATGGTTTGGAGCTCCCTCTGGTGGTCAGGACTGGTGGTAAAGCTGACTGTGCCTTAACAGGTGTGGGAGTTAATTGGGAGTTTGGGAAGCCCAATTGCAGATCAGCCTGGGTTATATAGAAGAGCAGTGCTTGCTGGCTGGGGTCAGTTATAGATGTTGTTCCTCTGTCTCTGAATTGGCTTGGAGTTTTCCTACCATTTATCTTGTGCCTGTCCCATTCCAGATAAGTTGCAAGGAATTTGCTTTATTACCTGATCCACACCTAAGGGTGTTTGTTTTTCTTTTTGTTTTGCTTCAAGTCTGTTTTCTTGCAGGAGAGGAATTTTCTTTCTGTTTTGATGAGCATGGGGGTTCCCCCTCTGCAGGTCCCACTGCAAGAAAAGGGAGATTCTCCCTGTTCTATTTGATTATTTGCACTTTTGTATTTCTTGTGTTATTTTCGGTATTTTGTTTCTCCCATTATTTACAAGAGTACCTGATATAGTGGGGGAGAGTCCATGTGGTCTCAGTATTTTTCTTATCAGGAGATAGGTATTTTTCCACAGGGTTTTGCACTGACCGCAATCAGTTATCTGTCCTGTCCTGTTCTCTCTAGGAAGTCGGACCTCGCATTTGCTAATCTATATTTCCTATCTGTGTATTGTGTTTTCTTACATTACCATTGGCTTTATATGTTGGGGGCTTGCTATTCCTTTGGTGACTACTCTGAGGCAAGATACGTTTTCTCATTTTTATCTGTGAGGTGTACTAAGTTTCTCCGGCTGTGACGAGGCATCTAGGTGTGTTTAGGAATGCTCCACGGCTACTTCTAGTGTGGTCTAACAGATAGGGGATTGCGGTCAGCTTAGGTTCCAACTACTCTTGTGTTTTTTCTGCTTATGGGATTTTTGTGATCATCCACGGTGACCAGATCATAAAAGGGAGGCATGAGAAGAGCATATTTATAGCAGAAGTGAGTGGCTGCAGCTGAGGTTACAACAACCTGTTATATCACTGCAGGAATGTATCTTAAACGCTACAGTACCAGGTGGACTTAAATATGCTCCAACTAAGGGTAAGTGAAGAGCGGGAACTACAGCAGATCTGCGATCCCCAATGCACTATGACCTTTTGATCCCATGTCACCTCGATATTATACCAGGCCATTACACAGTCATGACACTAGGCTCCAGGTCCCAGTAGTGATTGTAACCCCTCCACCTACAATAGTTACACCCCTGGTTTTCTCATTGTGATTGTGTGATTCTCATAACTTTTCTTTTAAAGAACCAGCAAGTATCAAAGATGATCTTCCCCATCCAATGTTCTGCTGTTACTGAAATTTTAATGGCCCTCTCACATCACTCCTGCCTAAGCATTATGGTTTTAGAAGTGCTTATTTTGACAATGTTACTTTGAGGGTTATATCCTGATCCTGATTATTTGCCTGTTGTCGGCTTAGACCTACTGCTTCAACTCCAGCTTGTCTTCACAGATCATGTTTTTTGCCAGATATATGGTCAACCATTCCCGAAAGTTATGTAATCTCACCCCACTGTTTAGTTTTCCAAGCCAAGTCCATTACAACCCCAAACTTTTTCTAGTAATGGCAGACCTTGGATCATGTGAGGTTACAGAAGAACTGACTTGTCAAATTGCCAAGCAAGATGATTCATGGGACAGAGGAGTCATCCAACAAGAATAAAAATTGGGCAAGCTGCAATGAGACCAAATCATCTACCTGGAGCCTTGTGGTCAACAACACGTAGATGGTATGGAAACCAAGGAATTAGGTAGTGGAGGACACTGGGGGAAAAAAAGCAGTTGGTGAATAACACACACACAAAAAAAAAAGTTTGATACTATACTATTGTGTTGGAAAGCAAAATCCGGTTCATATAAACTACAAACTGATCTGTGTAAAAAGTGACTATGGGAAAGGTGTGAGCAAGGTGTTACAGGTTGTATGCCTGCAGGCTCCAGCAGAGCAAAGCCAACCCACAAACGTTCATGTCCCCAAGAAAAAAAAAAATTCTTTATGTGAAACTGGTTGATTTTTCCCCGAACATTGTCCATATTGTTATTTACATTTACACGGTGCGACATTGCACTTGTACGCTTGTCTTTTGTTTTTCTCTTTATCCTTTTTAAAGTTTATTCTCTTCTTTTCTTTTTCCTTCCCTATATTTCCCTTTACCCCACTAATAAAGATTGTTCCCTTCCCTTTTCTCCTTCCCTATTTAATTCCCCATTCCACTTATACTTTTCCCCTTAGGGGTACTTTGCACGCTGCGACATCTCTAGCCGATGCTTGCGATGTCGAGCGCGATAGTCCCCGCCCCCGTCACAGATGCGATCTCTTGTGATAGCTGGCGTAGCGAATATTATTGCTACGGCAGCTTCACACGCACTTACCTGCCCTGCGACGTCGCTCTGGCCGGCGATCCGCCTCCTTCCTAAGGGGGCGGGTCGTGCAGCGTCACAGCGACGTCACACGGCAGGCGGCCAATAGAAGCGGAGGGGCGGAGATGAGCGGGACGTAAACATCCCGCCCACCTCCGTCCTTCCGCATAGCCGGCGTGAGCCGCGGTGACGCAGGTAAGCTGATGTTTCTCGCTCCTGCGGCTTCTCACACAGCGATGTGTGCTGCAGCAGGGGAACGAGGAACAACATCGTAACATTCCGAAATTATGGAAATGACCGACACTACACCGATGATACGATTACGATGCATTTGCGCTCGTTAATCGTATCAAAAAGGATTTACGCACTACGATATCGACAGAGACGCCGGATGTGCGTCACTTTCGATTTGACCCCACCGACATCGCAGCTGCGATGTCGTAGTGTGCAAAGTACCCCTTAAGCTAAGGACACACAGCACGGTGAGTAAAACCGAGCAAGTGGAATGCGCTATTCCCTTGTTTTCTTTTCCTTCCCTTTATTTCCCTTTATCCCACTAATAAAGATTGTTCCCTTCCCTTTTCTCCTTCCCTGTTTCCTTTCCCCATTCCACTTACTCTCTGTGTGTCCTTAGCCTAAGGGGAAAAGTGTAACAGAGCAAGTGGAATGCGATATTCCTTTTTTTTCTTTTTCCTTCTATTTATTTCCCTTTATCCCACTAATAAAGATTGTTCCCTTCCCTTTTCTCCTTCCCCATTTCACTTATATTTTTCTCCTTAGGCTAAGGACAAACGGCAAGTAAAACAGAGCAAGTGGAATGCGATATTCCCTTGTTTTCTTTTTCTTTCCTTTTCTTTCTCTTTAGCCCACTAATAAAGATTTTTTCTTTCCCTTTTCTCCTTACCTACAGTGCCTACAAGTAGTATTCAACCCCCTGCAGATTTAGCAGGTTTGATAAGATGCAAATAAGTTAGAGCCTGCAAACTTCAAACAAGAGCAGGATTTATTAACAGATGCATAAATCTTACAAACCAACAAGTTATGTTGCTCAGTTAAATTTTAATAAATTTCCAACATAAAAGTGTGGGTCAATTATTATTCAACCCCTAGGTTTAATATTTTGTGGAATAACCCTTGTTTGCAATTACTGCTAATAATCGTCTTTTATAAGACCTGATCAGGCCGGCACAGGTCTCTGGAGTTATCTTGGCCCACTCCTCCATGCAGATCTTCTCCAAGTTATCTAGGTTCTTTGGGTGTCTCATGTGGACTTTAATCTTGAGCTCCTTCCACAAGTTTTCAATTGGGTTAAGGTCAGGAGACTGACTAGGCCACTGCAACACCTTGATTTTTTCCCTCTTGAACCAGGCCTTGGTTTTCTTGGCTGTGTGCTTTAGGTCGTTGTCTTGTTGGAAGATGAAATGACGACCCATCTTAAGATCCTTGATGGAGGAGCGGAGGTTCTTGGCCAAAATCTCCAGGTAGGCCATGCTATCCATCTTCCCATGGATGCTGACCAGATGGTCAGGCCCCTTGGCTGAGAAACAGCTCCACAGCATGATGCTGCCACCACCATGCTTGACTGTAGGGATAGTATTCTTGGGGTCGTATGCAGTGCCATCCAGTCTCCAAACGTCACGTGTGTGGTTGGCACCAAAGATCTCGATCTTGGTCTCATCAGACCAGAGAACCTTGAACCAGTCTGTCTCAGAGTCCTCCAAGTGATCATGAGCAAACTGTAGACGAGCCTTGACATGACGCTTTGAAAGTAAAGGTACCTTACGGGCTCGTCTGGAACGGAGACCATTGCGGTGGAGTACGTTACTTATGGTATTGACTGAAACCAATGTCCCCACTGCCATGAGATCTTCCCGGAGCTCCTTCCTTGTTGTCCTTGGATTAGCCTTGACTCTTCGGACAAGCCTGGCCTCGGCACGGGTGGAAACTTTCAAAGGCTGTCCCGGACGTGGAAGGCTAACAGTAGTTCCATAAGTCTCCCACTTCCGGATGATGCTCCCAACAGTGGAGAGAGGTAGGCCCAACTCCTTGGAAAGGGTTTTGTACCCCTTGCCAGCCTTGTGACCCTCCACGATCTTGTCTCTGATGGCCTTGGAATACTCCTTTGTCTTTCCCATGTTGACCAAGTATGAGTGCTGTTCACAAGTTTGGGGAGGGTCTTAATTAGTCAGAAAAGGCTGGAAAAAGAGATAATTAATCCAAACATGTGAAGCTCATTGTTCTTTGTGCCTGAAATACTTCTTAATACTTTAGGGGAACCAAACAGAATTCTGGTGGTTTGAGGGGTTGAATAATAAATGACCCTCTGAATAAACTTTTCACAATTTAAAAAAAATAAATAAAAAAGAAATAACATTCTTTTTTGCTGCATTTCACACTCCCAGGCTGATCTACAGTCCAAATGTCACAATGCCAAGTTAATTCCGAATGTGTAAACCTGCTAAATCTGCAGGGGGTTGAATACTACTTGTAGGCACTGTATTTCCCTTCCTCATTCTACTTATACTTTTCCCCTTAGGCTAAGGACACAGGGCGAGTAAAACAGAGCAAGTGTAATGCGATATTCCTTTGTTTTCTTTTTCCTTCCATTATTTCTCTTTACCCGACTAATAAATATTTTTCCCTTCCCTTTTCTCCTTGCCTATGTCCCTTTCCCATTTCACTGACACTTTTCCCCTTAGGCTAAGGACAAACGGCGAGTAAAACGGAGCAAGTGGAATGCATTAAAACTGTTACTCTATGGGGCCGTTCCCATCTGCGTTTTGTTTTCTCACCCATAATCAGACCGAGAAAACAATCACAGCATGCTGTGGATGGAATCCGATGCATTTTCACTCACACCCATACAAGTCTATATCGCACTGCACTCAGATGACACCGGAGTGCAGTGCGATAATCACATCAGCTGATAATGTAGGATATTGGGGAGATTAATCCCTCCCTTTCCTCCACAGCTGTGATCCGATTGCAGGATCACATCACAGTTGCATTACACTCAGAGCACACTTGCAGCCGATAGTCTCACATCGGATGCTAAATGCTTGTGTGGCCTTAGCCTTATTGTTAAAAAAATGTAAAACCCAAAGCTACATTAGAACAAGAAAATGATGAGTTTTTGAAGTAGAAACCACTTCAGAACACTTCATGACCACTTATCACCTGCACTGGTTCCTGGGGTGTCCATATACCTATAAAGGCAACCTGAAAGGATAATTTTACCAAGGAAACTAGTGGCTCGGCCACATAGGTCCTAGTCCAACAATAAAAAAATGATACCTGTCTTGTAGTAATCCAATGTGCCCGCGCTGGGAAACTGAGCTTTTAAGCCACATGCAAAATAGCCCGGAAGTGCAATGGGGCGTGGCAATACATCAATATACCTCCAATGCACTCCAATGATCTCTTGACACTGGAACATCGGATTATTACAAGACAGGTATCATTTTTGTCTTTGTGGATACAGTTCTTGCTATCACGAGTATGTTGCATCTGCAAGTTACATCTTATATTCGAGTGGATTTAGCTTCATTTGATGTTGAAAGGGTTAAAGGGAATCTGTCACCAGGTTTTTGCCACCTAATCTGAGAGCAGCATAGCATAGGGGCAGAGATCTTGATTCCAGCGGTGTTTCACTTACTAGACTGAGTGTAGTTCTGATAACATAACATCACTGTTTAATCGGCAGGATAGTATCATTACAGGACTACTTGTTGTGCTGCAGGTAGTCCAGCATATTCCTGAGCTCTGTGTAACTGTAGATCTGCAGCAGAGAAAACATTGATTTTATCAAAATGACAGAAAACAGCTCAGTAAGTGACACATTGCTGGAATCAGGGTCTCTGCCCCTACATTATGCTGCTCTCAGATAAGAGAGCAAAATCTTTGTGATAGAATACCTTTAAGAACTCTTTCACTTCTGGATGAGATTAGTCAAAGCCTTAAATCACAGCTGCAGCATCTTGTCATCACATCCTTCCGCTATATATACCCACTCCTGGCTTTACTCCATGCTGATGATAGATCTTCTTTACTAACCACTTTGAATGAGCCTGTCTCTGAATAAGCTGATGTGTTGTTTCAATTGCAGCTGTGAAGTTTCCTGCTGAAGAAACTAAGGAGTGCTTTTTGTTGTGTCTTTCCTCACTAGTTTGTCTTACCTTCCTTGTGTTGTCTTATTGTAGAAGTGGAAGTAGTGTCCCACCGGCCTACACCCTAGTCAAGGTAAGTTCAGCGTCAGCAAGGGCCTAGGCATGTGACGGCTCATGGGGGAAGGACCCATATAATGACATTAGGGAATACAGGGATCAGCTAAAGATGAGTGTAAGGTGGTGACCCCTCTCCCTATCGCCAGGGCGTTCATTAACATCTTCCCTGGTTTTCCCTCTGTGTTGCACTGTACGCTGGGCGTTCCCTCGTCCCGGTGTGACACTTGCATTCTAATCCTGAACCAGAAGGATAGGAAATCTCCACTAAAGGAGTGTAAAAAAATGTTATATTGGAAACCATACATATATGTGCCTGGATAGCTATTCATTATTATATTTGTCAGGGGTGTATCATCATGGGTGACAGACACTCATGTGGTTTCTGGCCATAGAAGGTCACAGTGTTTGGCTGCGCAGAATGCTCCCTGACTTTTCATTGTTCCTGTTGTCAGTATTCATTGGTATAGGTAGCTTTCTAGCTGGATTTTCACCTCTCACCCTCTTCTGGACCCAGCTGAGCTCTCCTTCCACCCAGCTGCTGATCATCAGTATTCTCTTGATGCTTAAATACTCCCATCTTCCCTGAACTGGTGCTGGTAATAATAATAATAATAATTTTATTCATTTATATAGCGCTATTAATTCCACAGCGCTTTACATACATTGGCAACACTGTCCCCATTGGGGCTCACAAATCTAGAGTCCCTGTCTGTATGTCTTTGGAGTGTGGGAGGAAACCCACGCAAACCGGGGAGAATATACAAACTCCTTGCAGATGGTGTGTTTGGTGGGATTTGAACCCAGGACCCCAGCGCTGCAAGGCTGCAGTGCTAACCACTGAGCCACCGTGCTGCTGGTGATAGTATTCAGTTCAGTCTAGCTCTGGTTGCAAGCTGGTGGCTTGTACTTCTTTGTGATATCGTTACTGAACGTCTGCCTGAGTCAACTGTAGATAAGTAGTTCATGCTTTTCCCCGTGTGTCCTCCTTGTGTCTTCTATAGTGTTTAGTGGGGTTGATGAAGAGCTCATCCCACCCGTTCCCTATTTAGGGCTTAGCACTAGGGATACCTAGGGTCAGCTATCCAGCTCGGCGCATAGGTACAGAACCTATCTAGGGTGGTGAGGGACCTCAGGGACCAGCAGAAGGTTTGGTCAGGGGATGCCTTTTCCCCTGTGTGTCCTCCTTGTGTCTTCCTTTAATGTTTAGTGGGGGTTGACAAAGAACTCATCACACCCCTTTCCTATTTAGAGCCCAGCACTAGGGATACCTAGGGTCAGGTATCCGGCTTAGCACATAGGTGTGGACCCTATCTAGGGTGGTGAGGGACCCCAGGGTCCAGCAGTAGGCATACCTAGGGTCAGGTATCCAGCTTGGCATATAGGTATAGGTGTGGAACCTATCTAGGGTGGTGAGGGACCCCAGGGACCAGCAGAAGGTTTGGTCAGGGGATGCCTTTTCCCCCTGTGTGTCCTTCTTGTGTCTTCCTTTAATGTTTAGTGCGGTTGACAAAGAACTCATCACACCCCTTCCCTATTTAGGCAGCACTAGGGATACCTAGGGTCAGGTATCCGGCTCGGCGCATAGGTGCGGAACCTATCTAGGGTGGTGAGGGACCCCAGGGACCAGCAGAAGGTTTGGTCAGGGGATGCTTTTTCCCCTGTGTGTCCTCCTTGTGTCTTCCTTTAGCATTTAGTGGGGTTGATGAAGAGCTCATCCCACCCGTTCAGCACTAGGGATACTTAGGGTAAGGTATTCGGCTCGGCGCATAGATGCGGAACCTATCTAGGGTGGTGAGGGACCCCAGGGACCAGTAGTAGGGATACCTAGGGTCAGGTATCCGGCTCGGCGCATAGGTGCGGAACCTATCTAGGGTGGTGAGGGACCCCAGGGACCAGTGTTACGAGGGGGACCCGGGGAAGCGTGCCAAGATGGGGAATGGACAGCTTCCGCCGGTCAAGGTCCACTGTGCGGTGTAAGGGACCGCTGCTATGGTGGGTGAAGAGTGAGCGGGTTGCTGCTAGCGATCGTCTGGAATGTCACAGACGATCTATGTACACCGGTCTGCCCTAACCCGTGTGGGTTGTATGGCAGGGATCACACGGCTCGGTGTACCTGTTGCACGGGGAAGCACAGAGGTGCCCACGCACGTGTGCCAGTGGAAGTCACAAGAATATGGCACGAGGGTAGCACAGAGGTGCCCACGCACGTGTGCTTTCAATAAGCAGGTGAGTCCGGTGGAGACTCGAGGAGCTCACCTGGGACAGGAACACGGCCTGTTGAAGGAGCTACTGCCGGAGCAGCAAGGCAGGGACACGGCCTGCAAACCAGGTACTGCCTAAGCAGCAAGGGCCAAGCCCACAGAAGAGGATAATGCCTGAGCAGTGGCGTGGCAGCACGCTGCCAGACATCCAAACATAGAAGGACGGTCGCGCGCCGCCATGATGGCAGGAGGAGCTTTTAAGGAGGTGTAGCTCCAGCCAAGGGCGGGCGCGAGGCGGAGATGACGGACTTGACCCAATCAGGATCCACGACATCCCAGCCTGGCCAGTCAGGATTCACCACGTCACCAGCCTTGTCATCAAGCCGTGTGACGTCAGTGGGCGAATCAGGATCCACCAAGCATAGCACATGCTTACCCTCCTGCCTCTGGGAAATAGAGGCGGGATCCTCGGTCTCATAATGTGTAGAGATAACGGGAGTCTCACTGCTTCCCTGAACAGCAAACCTCTGCACATTGTGCAACCTCACAGACCTTCAAGGCTGCTGAGCAGGGGGAGCTGCGGCAGGCAAGGAATGGGAGACCGCCTCATCTCCTGCAACAGGAGTACCACTAGGTGTCACCCTCGTGCTGCCTCTCTGAGGAGGTTTCTCCTGCAGTCTGGCAGACCTTCGGCGCTGCTGAGCAGGAGCGCTCGTGGCAGGCAAGGAGACTGTCTCATTCCTTGCCACAGGAGAGCCATGTGCTGTAACAGACCAGCAGTAGGGATACCTAGGGTCAGTTATCCGGCTCGGCGCATAGGTACGGAACCTATCTAGGGTGGTGAGGGACCCCAGGGACCAGCAGAAGGGGATGCCTTTTCCCCTGTGTGTCCTCCTTGTGTCTTCCTTTAGCATTTAGTGGGGTTGATGAAGAGCTCATCCCACCCGTTCAGCACTAGGGATACCTAGGGTCAGGTATTCGGCTCGGCGCATAGATGCGGAACCTATCTAGGGTGGTGAGGGACCTCAGGGACCAGCAGTAGGTTTGGTCAGGGGTCACCATCTACCCTAGACGCAGGGGTCCTCTTCCCTTTCGCGGCTCACTTGGTGCTTCCCTGTACCTAGCGTGACACTATAGCACGGGAACGCATGGCGCTGCCAGCGACACCACCTTCGGCACACATCCAGTGACATACTATGACATAAACTTTTAACGGCACAGAGACAGACTGGTATAAACTTTTAAAGTTTTTATAACTCGCTGTATTGTGCCTGCAAGTGACAATAAAGACCAATGATAATAAACATCCGTGCTGTCCCCCGGGCGCTCTGTATGGCCGCACTCCTGTAAAATATGAGCGTAAACTGTGCGAAAAGCACCGTAGCCTCCAAAAATCAATGTCTTATAGAGCGGCACCTCTATTAAGTAAACAGAAAAGCAATGCGAAGAGTGCGTCCCGTTAATAAATACCGGCAATTACAGCTAATAAACTGAGAAATGGGAACTTCTCACTTTTATTATATAACTTCCAGCTGAGCCGAAAACAGAGAAGAACAGAGAGGAAATCTTCTAGATTTTTTTTTTTGTTACATACTCAAAATTAAAGGAAACCTTGTAAAAAAACAAAAACCCTGGAATGCTGCACAGTATAGTTTTTTTTTTTAACAAGGGAGCCTATGGATGATGTTGGTGTATACCCATACTGGGCCATACTGTGCATAGCTCTATTGTGACTTTTGGGTATTTTTCCTTTCTGTTGATGGTTTCCATTATATATAGAGTGTGTGTCCACCCATATCCTGTCCACCGCCATTAACTTGAGAACGGCGGCAGCTATAGGCATAGAAGTGGTGTCTAGGTATAGTAAAGTATCCATGTGCAATGAAACCACCTATAGCGCCACCTGGTGGAAAATAACGGAGTTAGCATTTTTATCTCGAAAACGGAACGAGATAGAGAAAAAAAGTGAATTGCAAAGTTGTAGGGCATCATCAATTCAATACGAATCGACACCTGGCATACAGAAATGCTATGATATGAAACCCATGACCCCCCCCAAAACATTGAATGCTGGTCACGCATATGGCGCTCATTTAAGTTTGATGGTCACAGCGGCCCCCGTCAGCTGCAATGCACATCTGGACTCTGCACAGCATAATGTATCTTGCTGCACGTTGTGCAATATGGCAGGTGACACGTTTGCACAAGCATCTGTGATACGTCGTCGTAGCTCCTGCAATGTTGGTGGAGGGGTCGCATACACCTGCTGTTTGATGTGACCTCACAGAAAGAAGTCCAATGGGGTCAGGTCAGGTGAGCGGAGGCCACTCCACAAAGCCACCATACCCAATTACTTGTAGGAAGGTCTCCATGAGGCATCGCTTCACGTCCGCAGCCTTGTGAGTTTTACACGTTCTAATGATAGCATTTCTGTATGCAAGGTGTCGATTCGTATTGAATTGATGATGACCTACAACTTTGTAATTCACTTTTTTTCTCTATCTTGTTCTGTTTTCGAGATAAAAATGCTAACTCCGTTGTTTTCCACCAGGTGGCGCTATAGGTGGTTTCATAGCGTAGCGCATGGCTCCTTTACTATACCTAGACACCACTTCTATGCCTATAGCTGCCGCCGATCTCAAGTTAATGGCGGTGGACAGGATATGGGTGGACGCACTGTATTTTTTATCTTTATGCCCGCTAAGTAGGCTAGGTCATTCTGGGAAGATGTAAGAAAAATTATGTCTTCTTACTTTTGCCCTCCTTCTCCTCTTCTTTCACAATATGCAGCCTCATAAACAAAGAAAAAAACTGCAGCTGCATCTCCCTCCTCCCTCTTGTGTACAAGTGCCCAGACACAGGATAAGGAGCACTATTTGAGTTGTCTGTCCTGTTCCAGTGCAATGCATCGTATGTAGTCCTATGTCTTCTCCTGCATGTCAGATTGCAGTGTGACCAATGACATCATGCTTCTAGGTCTTTTCAACCAGGCTTAGGTGGCTTGTTGCCTCCAGAGTATTTAGGTGGTTGGACTTCCTGCCAAATCTCCACTACTACAACCTTGTTCCTTCAGCTCTGCTACATTTAAAGTCTCCAGTTTCACTGCTCAGCTCTGCTACATCCAGGTCTCTACTACTCGAATCCTGATCCTTCAGTTCTGCTACATCCAGGTCTCTACTACTCCAATCCTGATCCTTCAAAACTGCTACATCCAGGTCTTTACTACTCCAATCCTGATCCTTCAACTCTGCTACATCCAGGTCTCTACTACTCCAATCCTGATCCTTCAAAACTGCTACATCCAGGTCTTTACTACTCCAATCCTGATCCTTCAAACTCTGCTACATCCAGGTCTCTACTACTCCAATCCTGATCCTTCAAAACTGCTACATCCAAGTCTCTACTACTCCAATCCTGATCCTTCAACTCTGCTACATCCAAGTCTCTACTACTCCAATCCTGATCCTTCAAAACTGCTACATCCAGGTCTTTACTACTCCAATCCTGATCCTTCAACTCTGCTACATCCAGGTCTCTACTACTCCAATCCTGATCCTTCAAAACTGCTACATCCATGCCTCTACTACTCCAATCCTGATCCTTCAACTCTGCTACATCCAGGTCTCTACTACTCCAATCCTGATCCTTCAAAACTGCTACATCCAGGTCTTTACTACTCCAATCCTGATCCTTCAAACTCTGCTACATCCAGGTCTCTACTACTCCAATCCTGATCCTTCAAAACTGCTACATCCAAGTCTCTACTACTCCAATCCTGATCCTTCAACTCTGCTACATCCAGGTCTCTACTACTCCAATCCTGATCCTTCAAAACTGCTACATCCAGGTCTTTACTACTCCAATCCTGATCCTTCAAACTCTGCTACATCCAGGTCTCTACTACTCCAATCCTGATCCTTCAACTCTGCTACATCCAAGTCTCTACTACTCCAATCCTGATCCTTCAAAACTGCTACATCCAGGTCTTTACTACTCCAATCCTGATCCTTCAAAACTGCTACATCCAAGTCTCTACTACTCCAATCCTGATCCTTCAAAACTGCTACATCCAAGTCTCTACTACTCCAATCCTGATCCTTCAACTCTGCTACATCCAAGTCTCTACTACTCCAATCCTGATCCTTCAACTCTGCTACATCCAGGTCTCTACTACTCCAATCCTGATCCTTCAAAACTGCTACATCCAGGTCTTTACTACTCCAATCCTGATCCTTCAAACTCTGCTACATCCAGGTCTCTACTACTCCAATCCTGATCCTTCAACTCTGCTACATCCAAGTCTCTACTACTCCAATCCTGATATTTCAAAACTGCTACATCCAGGTCTTTACTACTCCAATCCTGATCCTTCAAAACTGCTACATCCAAGTCTCTACTACTCCAATCCTGATCCTTCAAAACTGCTACATCCAAGTCTCTACTACTCCAATCCTGATCCTTCAAAACTGCTACATCCAGGTCTCTACTACTCCAATCCTGATCCTTCAACTCTGCTACATCCAAGTCTCTACTACTCCAATCCTGATATTTCAAAACTGCTACATCCAGGTCTTTACTACTCCAATCCTGATCCTTCAAAACTGCTACATCCAAGTCTCTACTACTCCAATCCTGATCCTTCAAAACTGCTACATCCAAGTCTCTACTACTCCAATCCTGATCCTTCAAAACTGCTACATCCAGGTCTTTACTACTCCAATCCTGATCCTTCAACTCTGCTATATCCAGGTCTCTACTACTCCAATCCTGATCCTTCAACTCTGCTACATCCAAGTCTCTACTACTCCAATCCTGATCCTTCAAACTCTGCTACATCCAGGTCTCTACTACTCCAATTCTGATCCTTCAAACTCTGCTACATCCAGGTCTCTACTACTCCAATCCTGATCCTTCAAAACTGCTACATCCAGGTCTCTACTACTCCAATCCTGATCCTTCAAAACTGCTACATCCAGGTCTCTACTACTCCAATCCTGATCCTTCAAAACTGCTACATCCAGGTCTCTACTACTCTAATCCTGATCCTTCAACTCTGCTACATCCAGGTCTCTACTACTCCAATCCTGATCCTTCAAAACTGCTACATCCAGGTCTCTACTACTCCAATCCTGATCCTTCAAAACTGCTACATCCAGGTCTCTACTACTCTAATCCTGATCCTTCAACTCTGCTACATCCAGGTCTCTACTACTCCAATCCTGGTCCTTCAAAACTGCTACATCCAGGTCTCTACTACTCCAATCCTGATCCTTCAAAACTGCTACATCCAGGTCTTTACTACTCCAATCCTGATCCTTCAAACTCTGCTACATCCAGGTCTCTACTACTCCAATCCTGATCCTTCAAAACTGCTACATCCAGGTCTTTACTACTGACTCGCCCACCCCAGGGCTGTGGGACACCCGGTGCCGGGCCGGACTAGTCCGGTGGTAGTCAGTGGTGGCTGGGCCCGGCTCCGTGGCCCTGGTGGGTGTCAGTAAAATATGTGGCTTGCTGAATAAAGTTTGTGTTCGTGACGCCACCTGTGGTATGCGGCTATTAAGCCGCCGCTGCTGTGTGAGGCCACCGGGATGATGTTATGGCAGCAATGGTAGTACTGCTCCCCACAGGTGGAGCAATGCCCGGGGCACAGTTGGTGCTTGTGAATGTCTATGCAGCTGTAATAACAGAGACCACTCCAAGGGTGCAGTTCAAGTTCTTTACTCACAGTTCTTATCAAGGCTGGCAGGAACCCTTGGACTGCTGGGACCACTGTCAGGGACCTCCGCCGTTTCTGGGTGATTCCGAGAGTAAAAGCCGGTGCCCTTCTCTTAGTGTCTCTTTCTTCTGCTGTCTTCCTTAGCCTTGCCTTTGTTAGGATGGCCCTGGCTTGGCCTCCACTACAGCCTCCAGGCTGGGGGGTCACCTGTCGGCTGATTACCCCTTTTCTGGAAGTCTGCTATGGGTTCTGGCCCTGGGAGTCTACAACGTTCCCTGGCCTCGGTTTTTACTGTTTGGAGATGATTTTGCACTCCTCCAGTCTCTAGGGACCGTCCCCTGTCGCAGCTTGATCCCTCCACCGATGTCACTGTGGACCAGGCCACCGCAGCTCTAAACTGCCCTGGACAGCTCTACAGACTACCCGTGGCCCTGCGACTCCTTCTGTCTCCTACGTGGTGTCACCTGGACCCTCCGAGTCCCAGGTTCTTCACCAGGAAGCGTCTCCTTCTATTTCTCTGCTCCTGGCTGACTTGGAGCTTTCTTTCTTTCTTTTCTCCTCCTTGCCTGCCTCCAGCAGGCCTCCTCCTCCTCCTTTCTCTCGTTCTTCTTCTCCAACTACATGCTGCTTCTCTCACTCCCTGAGGTAGACTGACTAAACTTGACCTTCCTCTCTGTGTCTGCTCTCAGATGGCTCCTCCCACCTCCCCAGTTGCTAAGCTGTACCCTATAGGAGCAGGGATGGGTCTTACGGCCCCTCCCAGCATGCAGCATGGGGGGGTAACTGCCACTTTCCCTGGTCCCAGTGTGTTCCTAGCAATGGGTGTAGTGTGGATTTACCAGGGGACCGGAGTTCACTCTCTTCCTCTCCCAGAATGGGGCATCACACCGCTGGATGGGGTGCAATGACCTGTGGCGACGGAAGCCTCAGGGGCGCCACACTACTCCAATCCTGATCCTTCAAACTCTGCTACATCCAGATCTCTACTACTCCAATCCTGATCCTTCAACTCTGCTACATCCAGATCTCTACTACTCCAATCCTGATCCTTCAACTCTGCTACATCCAGGTCTCTACTACTCCAATCCTGATCCTTCAACTCTGCTACATCCAGATCTCTACTACTCCAATCCTGATCCTTCAACTCTGCTACATCCAGGTCTCTACTACTCCAATCCTGATCCTTCAAACTCTGCTACATCCAGGTCTCTACTACTCCAATCCTGATCCTTCAACTCTGCTACATCCAGGTCTCTACTACTCCAATCCTGATCCTTCAACTCTGCTACATCCAGGTCTCTACTACTCCAATCCTGATCCTTCAACTCTGCTACATCCAGATCTCTACTACTCCAATCCTGATCCTTCAACTCTGCTACATCCAGGTCTCTACTACTCCAATCCTGATCCTTCAAACTCTGCTACATCCAGGTCTCTACTACTCCAATCCTGATCCTTCAACTCTGCTACATCCAGGTCTCTACTACTCCAATCCTGATCCTTCAACTCTGCTACATCCAGGTCTCTACTACTCCAATCCTGATCCTTCAACTCTGCTACATCCAGATCTCTACTACTCCAATCCTGATCCTTCAAACTCTGCTACATCCAGGTCTCTACTACTCCAATCCTGATCCTTCAAACTCTGCTACATCCAGGTCTCTACTACTCCAATCCTGATCCTTCAAAACTGCTACATCCAGGTCTTTACTACTCCAATCCTGATCCTTCAAACTCTGCTACATCCAGGTCTCTACTACTCCAATCCTGATCCTTCAACTCTGCTACATCCAGGTCTCTACTACTCCAATCCTGATCCTTCAACTCTGCTACATCCAGGTCTCTACTACTCCAATCCTGATCCTTCAACTCTACTACATTAAATTGTTCACTACTCCAGAAAAACGCCAGATTAATGTTTCCAAATGCACACAGGAACACAGACCTTAAATTTTGGAGACATGTCCTGTGATCTGAGGAAACTAAAATTGAACTGTTTGGCCATATTGACCCTTGTTATGTGTGGAGGAAAAAGGGAGAAGCTTTGAATACTAGAACACCATCCCAACTGTGAAACACGGGGGCGGCAGCATCATGTTGTGGGGTTGTTTTGCTGCAGGAGGGAGGGGTGCACTTCACAAAATAGATGGCATCATGAGGAAAGAAGATTATGTGGCAATAGTGAAGAACATGTCAAGACATCAGCCAGGAACGTAAAGCTTGGGTGGAAATGGGTCTTCAAAATGGACAATGATTTGAAACTACTGCCAAACTGGTTACAAAGTGGCTTAAGGATAACAAAGTCAATGTTTTGGAGTGGCCATCACAAATCCCTGATCTCAATCCTATTGCAAATGTATGGGCAAAACTGAAAAGGCCGGAGCGAGCGGCAACCTACAAACATGGCTGTCAGGAAGAATGGGCCCAAATTCCTAGCAACTATTGTGAGAAGCTTGTGGAAGGAGATCTAAAATGTTTCCCCCAAGTCACACAGTGTAAGGGCAAACTTCTACAGATGATCCTCAGTTTCCAGTGAATGAAGCCAGTGTTATCAGAATTATGGGCTGGAGACATTTATCACTTATTATTATGATTTATTTGGTTTCCATTGTGTCCATAAAAACTATTGTTTGTCTGTGATTTTTTACATGAATTGTCCAGAAAAAGTAAAAGTAGAGTAACCATGGTGACCACCGCTCACTGCCTGGAACGCAAAGTACAGCGGGCGTGTATGTGCGCAGCAGCCAATCAACAGTCGGGGGCGGGGCCTCTGCCTGTGACGTGGCTCATGCTGAGCTTGTCCATGTGGAGCCGCAGCGCTCACTTCCGGTTAGACATGGCGGCCTCCATGGCAGGGCACGTACTGAGGCAGCTCGGGGCATCCTCCCTTCTGGGAAGAAACAAGGTGAGAGGTGCACGGGGTGTGCTGCAGAGGGGCAGGAGGGGCGCTGCCAGGCGTGTGCTGCTCTGTTTATGAGGAGAACAAGGGGCTGCACTCTGCTGGAGGACTACAATACCCAGCATGCCCCCAGCTGACTGACAACAGCTACAGATAGCTGCAGGACTACAACTCCCAGCATGCCCCTAGCTGACTGACAACAGCTACAGATAGCTGGAGGACTACAATACCCAGCATGCCTTCAGCTGACTGACAACAGCTACAGATAGCTGGAGGACTACAACTCCCAGCATGCCCCCAGCTGACTGACAACAGCTACAGATAGCTGGAGGACTACAATACCCAGCATGCCCCTAGCTGACTGACAACAGCTACAGATAGCTGGAGGACTACAATACCCAGCATGCCTTCAGCTGACTGACAACAGCTACAGATAGCTGGAGGACTACAACTCCCAGCATGCCTTCAGCTGACTGACAACAGCTACAGATAGCTGGAGGACTACAACTCCCAGCATGCCCCCAGCTGACTGACAACAGCTACAGATAGCTGGAGGACTACAACTCCCAGCATGCCCCCAGCTGACTGACAACAGCTACAGATAGCTGGAGGACTACAATACCCAGCATGCCCCCAGCTGACTGACAACAGCTACAGATAGCTGGAGGACTACAACTCCCAGCATGCCCACCATCTGACTGATAACCGCTACAGATAGCTGGAGAACTACAACTCCCAGCATGCCTTCAGCTGACTGACAACAGCTACAGATAGCTGGAGGACTACAACTCCCAGCATGCCCCCAGCTGACTGACAACAGCTACTGATAGCTGGAGGACTACAACTCCCAGCATGCCTTCAGCTGACTGACAACAGCTACAGATAGCTGGAGGACTACAACTCCCAGCATGCCCCCAGCTGACTGACAACAGCTACAGATAGCTGGAGGACTACAACTCCCAGCATGCCCCCAGCTGACTGACAACAGCTACTGATAGCTGGAGGACTACAACTCCCAGCATGCCCCCAGCTGACTGATCACAGCTACAGATAGCTGGATAACTACAACTCCCAGCATGCCCCCAGCTGACTGACAACAGCTACAGATAGCTGGAGGACTACAACTCCCAGCATGCCCCCAGCTGACTGACAACAGCTACTGATAGCTGGAGGACTACAACTCCCAGCATGCCCCCAGCTGACTGATCACAGCTACAGATAGCTGGAGGACTACAACTCCCAGCATGCCCCCAGCTGACTGACAACAGCTACAGATAGCTGGAGGACTACAACTCCCAGCATGCCCCCAGCTGACTGACAACAGCTACAGATAGCTGGAGGACTACAACTCCCAGCATGCCCCCAGCTGACTGACAACAGCTACTGATAGCTGGAGGACTACAACTCCCAGCATGCCCCCAGCTGACTGATCACAGCTACAGATAGCTGGATAACTACAACTCCCAGCATGCCCCCAGCTGACTGACAACAGCTACAGATAGCTGGAGGACTACAACTCCCAGCATGCCCCCAGCTGACTGACAACAGCTACTGATAGCTGGAGGACTACAACTCCCAGCATGCCCCCAGCTGACTGATCACAGCTACAGATAGCTGGAGGACTACAACTCCCAGCATGCCCCCAGCTGACTGACAACAGCTACTGATAGCTGGAGGACTACAACTCCCAGCATGCCCCCCAGCTGACTGACAACAGCTACTGATAGCTGGAGGACTACAACTCCCAGCATGCCCCCAGCTGACTGACAACAGCTACTGATAGCTGGAGGACTACAACTCCCAGCATGCCCCCAGCTGACTGATAACCGCTACAGGTAGCTGGAGGACTACAACTCCCAGCATGCCCACAGCTGACTGATAACCGCTACAGGTAGCTGGATGACTACAATACCCAGCATTCCCCCAGCTGACTGATAACAGCTACAGGTAGCTGGAGGACTACAATACCCAGCATGCCACCAGCTGACAATAGCTACAGATAGCTGGAGGACTACAGTATCCAGCATGCCCCCAGCTGACTGATTACAGCTAGCTGGAGGACTAAAACTCCCAGAATGTCCTCAGCTGACTGATAACAGCTACATATAACTGGAGGACTACAACTCCCAGCATGCCCCACAACTGACTGTGACAACAGCTGGAAACCTTCAGAAAGGTTGAGGACTACAACTCCCAGCATGCACCCCACAACTGACTGACAGCAACTGGAAACCTGCAGAGAGCTGGAAGACTACAACTCCTACCATTCCCTCACAGCTGACTATGATAACAGCAAAAAACCTGCAGATTGTTGGGGGGGAGAGTAGAACTCCCAGCATACTCCACAGCTGACTAATGGACAACAACTGGAGATCTGCAGATCACTGGAGGACTACAACTCCCAGTATGCCTCACAGATGACTCTCAATAGCTGGAGACCTGCTTCCCCCCCCGTGAGTGGAGGGGTGGTGATAGGACACCTCTCCCCTTTTCCAGCCTATTAAATGCCACCTTTACCATCCACAGTAGCAGCTGCTGCAATCATAGCTGGCTCCGTTCTCAGGTGCAGGCTGCATTGCACCGCTGGCACCTCCGCTCTATGGAGTAGGCTGAGCTCCTGAGGCTGCACTGAGCACAGTCTTACCAATTCTGACAAGTCACATATATGTATGTGTATATATACTGTATATATGTATGTATATGGACGCACGCAGTACCTCCCTCTGCAGACAGGGTTCCTCCTCCCGTCTCTGGTGACCTCTAGTCCTCTCTTTCCCTATGTGGAGTGTGACCTTGGTGTAATCCTGCGTTGTGCTGACACATCCGGTAATGTGGTTTTCATGTCCAGGTTTTTGCTTTGTTGATTCGCTCCTCGATGTGGATCCAGAGTAAATCCTTTCTAGGAAACTAATAATGTATGTGAGGAAAATATCACACGCCGCTCCTGTGCTGCAATCGTCACTATCACACCGCTGATCAATAAAGAGGTGTCTACTACATTTCTGATGACCCTAAAAGTAATAAGCAAAACAAAAAAACCCGACGCTCTTACCTACTGAACCTCTGCCTCAACTCTATACAGCAGCCGCAAAGTGTGAACGCAGCTTTAAAGCCCTGTGCGCACACTGTAGTTTTTGCCATGGGATTTGCAGCGGTTTTTGTTCCTAACCTTGCTGCAGTCCTTGGTGATTCTTTTTTTTCTGCAGAAATTCTGCAGCAAAACCTAGACGTAAAAAAAAACAACGCAGTGGGCTCAGCATTTTTTTTTTTCCCCATAGGTTTTGCTGAGTAAGGCTATGTGCCCACGCTGTGGAAAATGCGGATTTTGCCGCGGATTTTCCAGAAATCTGCAGCACAGCTACTCCCCAGGCATTTCTATGGCATTTGGGAAACGCTGTGCCCACGCTGCGGATTTTTTCGCAGCGGAAATCGTGCGGATTTTCGTGCGGAAAAATCTGCAGCATGTCAATTATTGTTGCGGATTTTCGTGCGGATTTTGCCTATTCAATTGAATTAAAAAAAAAAATCTCAAAATCCGCGTCAAATCCGCACAAAATCCCCACCTATGAAAAGGTGCGAATTCCGCGGGAAAGCTGCGGAATTTTATGCAGAAAAATCCGCAGATACAGAGTCCCGTGGGCACATAGCCTCAGAATGTCACTTTTTTTCCCGCAGATAATGGTAAAAAAACGCAGGTACCAACCCGCGGAAAAAAACGTGACAATACCGCAGCAAAAGTGCGGGTGCGTTATTACCGCGGTATTCTGCCAGAGGGTGCAAGTTGTTCTTAAGAAAAAGTTGTTTCCCAGTGCGCACAGGGCCTTAGCTGCTGTTTGGTCAAGCTGTGGCTGCTTCTCGTGACCTTTCCCTCTTGATTTCTTCATGACTAGGAAAAATTATTCTCATTCAGTGACGGAATTTTCATAAAAACTTTAAAAGTCGTCTTCTAAACAGAATTTATGGTCCTTACTTTCAGTAACTTATGGCGAGTGCGGTTTTTCACTCCCTTCCCTTTGCCCTGATTTACAGAGGTTAATTATCGGGTTCCCGTGTTTACCGGATCTACAAACCAGAGAACTGGAAAGTTCTGGAAGCTAGCGAACTCCAGAGCTGTATGCACAGTCTGTTCTGTGTCATATACTGTATACACGTGTGTGTATATGTGTGTGTATAATATATATATATATATATATATATATATATATATATATATATATATATATATATATATATATATATATATATATATGTGTCACAGATGTATTTATATGCACTGTGTGTGGGGGAGCATTGCAGCTCGTCCTCTCTGCTCCTGTTATGTTTGATGACTGATCACGTGAAGAATTCCTGGCCTTTGTTGTCTGTCTATCCCAGCCAGAACCAGATAGATAACGAGGAATCAGAGCGCCGGGCAGTGAAGTGGACTGAGCAAGGTGCAAATACATGACTGCACATTATTGTAGAGTCACTAAAGTGCAGCAAAAACATAGACCCTGGTCCAGTGCCCACGTTTGTAAACCAGAGCTCTGTGACCTTCCTCTTAGCCACCACCATCCCCAAACACCTGTGACGTCGCCGCCGAGGCGCTGCGCCCAAGCGACGTCGCCGCCGAGGCGCTGCGCCCAAGCGACGTCACCGCCGAGGCGCTGCGCTTCCACGACGTCGTGCTGGCCCTACTAATGCTCTTAGTTCGTAGTTTGAGGAAGGTTCTCAGGTTTTTGGTCCAGTCCCCATGAACTACTGACGTGGCTGCTGGCCCAGATTCCTGCAGAACCTTTTGTTTAACTTTAATAAATATCATAAGTTTTGGTCAATGGGGCTCCGTGCGCTGAGACCCCCCCCAAATAATTGTTAAACCAGAGATGCAGAAGCATTGAGCTGCAAGCTTGTTTCCTTCTTGACTCCAGATAGCCTATTAGGCTCAATAGAAAATATATGTCACAACTTACCTCCTCCTGTACATTGACTGATAACACCTATGCACAGTAGATGACACAGGATCCACCATTCACATTCGGTGGTGTCACAGCTCACCTTCTCCTCCTGTACAATCACTGATAACACCTCCTATATACAGTAGATAACATAGAATCCTCCTTTCACAATAGGTGGTCACAGCTCACCTTCTCCTCCTGTACAATGACTGATATCACCTCTACATACAGTAGATAACATAGAATCCTCCTTTCAAAATAGGTGGTCACAGCTCACCTCCTCCTGTACAATGACTGATAGTACCTTTACATACAGTAGATAATATAGAATCCTCCTTTCACAATAGGTGGTCAGAGCTCACCTTCTCCTCCTGTACAATGACTGATAACACCTCTACATACAGTAGATAACATAGAATCCTCCTTTCACAATAGGTGGTCAGAGCTCACCTTCTCCTCCTGTACAATGACTGATAACACCTCTACATACAGGTGATAACATAGAATCCTCCTTTCACTATAGGTGGTCACAGCTCACCTTCTCCTCCTGTACAATGACTGATAACACCTCTACATACAGGTGATAACATAGAATCCTCCTTTCACAATAGGTGGTCACAGCTCACCTTCTCCTCCTGTACAATGACTGATATCACCTCTACATACAGTAGATAACATAGAATCCTCCTTTCACAATAGGTGGTCAGAGCTCACCTTCTCCTCCTGTACAATGACTGATATCACCTCTACATACAGTAGATAACATAGAATCCTCCTTTCACAATAGGTGGTCACAGCTCACCTTCTCCTCCTGTACAATGACTGATATCACCTCTGCATACATTAGATAACACGGAATCCTCCTTTCCAATAGGTGATGTCACAGCTCAACACCTCCTTTAACATTGACTAATAATACCTCTAAATACAGTATATGACACCGGATCAACCATTGACAATAGGTGATATCACAGCTCACCTTCTTCTGTACAATGACTCATACCACCTCCATATACAAGGGCATTAGAAATTTTTTTCCAGCAACACGTTCAATCAATTATTGAACGTGTTGCTGGAAAAAAAAAAAAATCTAATGCCTTTGGACCTCAGAGCTGACCTCCTTGCACCGTTCCCTTAGCAAGGACCCAGGTGATTCTATTATTAGGTGAGCTGAAAACTTTTTTTCATCACCTCCATATACAGTATATGACACAGGATCCACCATTCACACTAGGTGGTGTCACAGCTCACCTCCACCTCCTCCTTTGCAATGATAACACCACGATATACAGTAGATATCACAGGATCCACCATTCACACTAGGTGGTGTCACAGCTCGCTTCCTCCTCCTGTACAATAACACTACTATATACAGTAGATAACACAGGATCCACCATTCACACTAGGTGGTGTCACAGCTCACCTCCTCCTCCTGTACATTGACTGATAACGCCTATACACAGTAGATGACACAGGATCCACCATTCACAATAGGTGATGTCACAGCTCACCTCCTCCTACTTTCCTAATGACCTTTGCCTTATTCAGAGCGCGCTCATTGACTACTATTCATATTCTGAGTTGTGCCCAATTCCAGGAAAGAGTCTAATATTATTCGTAATGACTGGTGTGATAATTGGTAGATTTTTGTAATACAAATAGTGATATTAAAAATAAAAAAAATTCTTTATTATTATTTTGTTTCATTTAACTTGAGAACCTGATTTGTCGGTGCTCGTTAAATCATCAAAGTAAAGAGTTAAACTATGGGGGTAAAAGCTCGTCCTTACAGCTCCTGGAACCAGAGTTTGGAGGGGCTTGATGCCAGCTATTGTGCCTGGTATCCAGCTGGACTGGACAGCTGTAGGAGGAGACTTCGGTCATCCAATCAGCATTACTAAGAACTGTATGGGATTCCTGATTGGCTTAGACCACCTGACAGCTCCTCTCCTGAATGGATTAGGTTTTGTGTAGAGTAATAGATTTGTGGCTTCAGCTGGTCTCCCCCTGTGATCAGCAGCAGGGTCCCTCTGCCCCTCCACCCATGTATTTTGGCCATGGGCCTTGGTTAATGGTTGTGAGAAGTGCTGAGTCCAACTTGTTTATTGCGGGTGTCAAAGGATGAAAGATTATTCTAGTTACTCATTAGTCCGGAGGCCGCGCACCTCCTCCACCCCGCGCACCTCCTCCACACCGCGCACCTCCTCCACCCCGCGCACCTCCTCCACCCCGCGCACCTCCTCCACCCCGCGCACCTCCTCCACACCGCGCACCTCCTCCACCCCGCGCACCTCCTCCACCCCGCGCACCTCCTCCACCCCGCGCACCTCCTCCACCCCGCGCACCTCCTCCACCCCGCGCACCTCCTCCACCCCGCGCACCTCCTCCACCCCGCGCACCTCCTCCACCCCGCGCACCTCCTCCACCCCGCGCACCTCCTCCACACCGGCAGAAAGACCTCACCACCTGAAGGACTGGAGGTTGTATCACATCTGAAACTACTTCCTGCAACACCACAGATCTAGTTTGGGGGCGCTGTCTGCTACATCTGCATCCTGAAGAAGAGAGCCCTGCTATTCGGCAGCTCTTTTATTTGATAAGCGGTGGCATGTTCCTAGTGATAAGCACAAAAAAAACTTATATTCATAGAGCTCGTCTCTGTTTAGGCTCCTCATCTTCTGCCTTTAATGAAGAAGGGGCTTCAAGATGTGTCCTAAATTAGGCTAAGTTCACATTTCCGCTAAAATGTATCAGTCTTAATCCGCTGCTATGGTAAACAACGGAATCCATTTAGCGGATTCCGTTGTGTCCCATAGACTTGTATTCGTGACGGATTGCGACTGATGACCCTGCGTTGCGTCCGCTGCGTCGCGGTCCGTCGTTTTTGGACTGACCGCTGGGCGGGGAGCAACGCAGAATGTAATGTTTTTCTGGCCGTCAAAATTGACACACCACGCAGGAATCCGCCGCAGTCCGTCACGCTTGTAATGTATGTCTATAGTGGTGGATTCCGTCGTAATCCGTCTTACGACGGAATCCAGCGCTGGATTCCGTCATGCTCTGCTGAGCATGCCCAGCATGTTTGGCACACCCACTGGGCTGTCTCAAACAGACGGATCATGACTGATCCGTCAAAAAACGGACGCACAGCGGACGCAACGGATCAGTTTTTTTCACAGGATTCCTGTGAAAGGAATCCTGTGAAAAACACCTCCGTTGCATCAGTTGACAACTTAAAAATGACTGATCCGTTGCTGACGGACCTAACGGATTTAAAACAACGGAAGTGTGAACCTAGCCTTAGGGTACTTGCGTTGTTTTCCTTCCGTTACAAGCCGCCCTTTTGGAAAACAGCGGAATCCGTTAACGGATCCCGCTGTTTCCCATAGACTTGTATGGATGACGGATTGTACCAAAAGGACCTGCGTTGCTTCCGCCCAGCGGGAGGAACGCAGCATGTAACGTTGTTTTGAGCAGCGGAATCCTCTGGATTTCGCTGCACATGTTCGTTTTTTTTTGTTTTTTTTTTTAAATCACAAACTTTATTTTGGCTCGCGGTGGCCGAACGTTCAGCTGAGCGCCCGGCCGTCGGCAAGTGACAGTGCTCAGCTGATCACCCGGCGGGCCGGCTGCAGGGAGCGCTCAGCTGATCACCCGGCGGCCGGCTGCAGGGAGCGCTCAGCTGATCACCCGGCGGCCGGCTGCAGGGAGCGCTCAGCTGATCACCCGGCGGCCGGCTGCAGGGAGCGCTCAGCTGATCACCCGGCGGCCGGCTGCAGGGAGCGCTCAGCTGATCACCCGGCGGCCGGCTGCAGGGAGCGCTCAGCTGATCACCCGGCGGCCGGCAAGTGACAGCGCTCAGCTGATCACCCGGCGGCCGGCAAGTGACAGCGCTCAGCTGATCGTTCACAATTGTCTTCCGCCGGTAAAACTGAAAAAATAAATAAATCTAAACGGATTCCGGTGTTTTGCAGCATTCGTTGCATCCGTCACACAACGCAATGCAACGGATACCGTTCAACGCAAGTGTGAAACTAGCCTTACTGTCTGCTTCTGCCAATAGGCGCCATGTAATACTCAGTCGTGCCTGGGGGGGCGCTGCAGGGAAAATGAACACTTATTGCCTCCATTGTTGTAATCTTCCGCAATGCAACACTTTGTGATCAGTCTATTAATGGACACTAATAAGAAGGGGTTGTCCAAAGTGGAGGATCCCTTGAAGTGCCCGATGCAGGGCCACTTACAAATATTCAAAACTGCAAATAAGAAAGTTAATGGTGCTGCCAGGGTAGAGGGGTGCAAAAAATGGGCAGCCTAAAGGCCCTGTCACACACAGAGATAAATCTGCGGCAGATCTGTGGTTGCAGTGAAATTGTGGACAATCAGTGGCAGGTTTGTGGCTGTGTACAAATGGAACAATATGTCCATGATTTCACTGCAACCACAAATCTGCCAAAGATTTATCTCTGTGTGTGACGGGGCCTTAACTCTCTAATTAGTGATGTTACGACGCTCACTTCTGCCCAAATGTGCACAATCAGCCGCTATTGTGCGTGGTCATAGAAAAAGGCAGCTGCGTTACACCTGACCATAGTGCACGAGTATCCACAGGTGTTTGGGGTTGTAACGTCAATGGCACCATTCACTTATGAGTCAGGAGTGAGCAATGCTGGATTACCCCTTTGAACCGCTGCCGGAGGTGTCTGATCATCGGTATTTTTCTTGACCCCTCTTGGAAATGAAAAATGCATTTCGTCTGCTGCCGAGTGGGGGGCGCCTGTGCTCTGCTGCCGAGTGGGGGGCGCCTGTGCTCTGCTGCCGAGTGGGGGGCGCCTGTGCTCTGCTGCCGAGTGGGGGGCGCCTGTGCTCTGCTGCCGAGTGTGGGGCGCCTGTGCTCTGCTGCCGAGTGTGGGGCGCCTGTGCTCTGCTGCCGAGTGTGGGGCGCCTGTGCTCTGCTGCCGAGTGTGGGGCGCCTGTGCTCTGCTGCCGAGTGTGGGGCGCCTGTGCTCTGCTGCCGAGTGTGGGGCGCCTGTGCTCTGCTGCCGAGTGTGGGGCGCCTGTGCTCTGCTGCCGAGTGTGGGGCGCCTGTGCTCTGCTGCCGCGTGGGGGGCGCCTGTGCTCTGCTGCCGCGTGGGGGGCGCCTGTGCTCTGCTGCCGCGTGGGGGGCGCCTGTGCTCTGCTGCCGCGTGGGGGGCGCCTGTGCTCTGCTGCCGCGTGGGGGGCGCCTGTGCTCTGCTGCCGAGTGGGGGGCGCCTGTGCTCTGCTGCCGACGGGACGTGTCTACATTGGAGTGTAAAGAAATGTCTGCCCCGCCACACAATCTCACCCCGGCATCTATGACACTTTAATTTTGCTATTTTTAAGTTTTTCCTAAACGCCTCGGAAAAATAAAGCGAGGACACGTTTATATTTGCTCTTTATTTTTTTGTCTTTTTATTATTCAGTGAGTTAACACCGTGTAGAAAGAATTTTCAGCAGTTTTGGCGGCGTCTTTGTTTGGCACCACAGAACCGTACATGAATCATTATTTTCCTGACAGAACAGCGTGGGACATCCAACATCAAACCTCCACATCACACAGCCTGTAAAATCAGGGAGGCGCGGAATCCATAATTTATCATCTGCCTGGATGCCGAGGATCCCCGCGTATAATAAACCCGACCTGAACCCTCCCTTATCATGTGCTAAGCACTTAGGTCGGCCGAGATTAAGTAGACCACGCGGTGGCACGGTGTAAGCGAGACCCTTATAGTCAGGTTGAGATTTTTGTTTTTCTTTTCCAAAGTGGTTTTGAAAAACACCTGGTGGGGAAGAAAAAAAAGTTAATGTAATTCCTTTGAAGAAGATCCTGAAGGAAATCTCTTCAAACTAGACATTGTCTAATCGTAAGAGCTTATTCACACTGAATCTTCTTCTTCCTGCGTTTAGGTTTGCTTCTAAACATGCCGGGAAAAGTGCTCAAAAAACGCTCAAAGTAAATCTTATTTATTTCTGTATTCAGGCTTACGAGTATCTGTTAATTGCTTTCAAAGCTAGCAAACATGTAGAAGAAAATTTTATTTGTGGCATAACCCCATAATTTTTTTTTTTTTTTATTAGTGGCCTTCAGCTTGATCTCGAGCCATGGCAACTTGATAGATGAGCGCTCTGTAGGAAGATCGATCTTCTGCAGCCTAGCTAGGTCTACCAGGGTCTTCTCCGCCTAGCTAGGTCCACCAGGGTCTTCTCCGCCTAGCTAGGTCCACCAGGGTCTTCTCCGCCTAGCTAGGTCCACCAGGGTCTTCTCCGCCTAGCTAGGTCCACCAGGGTCTTCTCCGCCTAGCTAGGTCCACCGGGGTCTTCTCCGCCTAGCTAGGTCCACCGGGGTCTTCTCCGCCTAGCTAGGTCCACCGGGGTCTTCTCTGCCTAGATAGGTCCAAAATGGATTTGTTCTTCTTGCCATACATGGTATTCATAACATCCCATCACATTTTGAAGATATTAATTCTTTGTCTTGTTCCTTTTATCGTTCAGGTTGCGCATTCATTTGTAACTACAGAAAAGATCAGTGTCACACTAGGTATCAGGACATACAGAGCAAACCTCGAAAAGGAGGGAGGAAACACTGTGTCTAGGGGAGGGGGATATGGTGACCCCTGATAAACCTTCCGCTATCCCCTGGCTCCCCTGACGTCCCTAGATAGGTTCCGCACCTATGCACTGAGCAGGATACCTGACCCTGGCTGACCCTAACTGTGCCCTAGGTAATGAACAGGCGGGGTAAGCGCTAGTCAACCCCACAAAGTCCTAAAGCACACACAGGAAAAACAAACGGGAAAGCAAACAAACAACTTATCTCCAAGATGACTTGGGCTATGTTCACCCACGACGTTTTTGCAGCATTTTGTATTCCTGATCAAAACCTGATCTTGTGGCAGGATGTCTCCTGGGAGTCATCTGCGTTTTTTGTGGCGTTTTTACAGCATTTTTCTGTGATGTTAAAACCAGCAGGGGTTCAAAAGTACCCGAGCCTTGGGCCGGGCTGGCATGGGATTGACCTGGATCCGGCACTTGGGTAGTTAAGAAAGAAAAAAGTAAAGCAAGCGCGCTATACTTACCAGTCTCCGGCATCGCTATACCTGCTTGGTAGATGCTAGAGTGTAGGGGCTCCTTCCAGGTGTGATGTCATTCAACATACCCCTTGTGAGGTAAATCCGGAGATATGACGATAAATCATGATATTCAAGTTATGTCAGGAAGCCCTCTCCTGGTGTCACCCCCCCTTTCCTTCACACAACTGGTTTAGCAACAAATCCCATGGCCATCTCCTGTGATATGGAGATGAGGTGGTGTGGGAACAATGGACACAGGATGACTCCCTGCCGTCACCCTGTAACAAGAGTTGTATCTCATTAGCAAGGCTATGGAACTAGCTAGACAGAACGACTCCAGTAAAAAATGGTTCATATCTCGCAAGCCATATTTCCGATAAATATGGCAACCATAAAAATGGTGTCTCCGCATGCGGACGATGCCGGCACACCCTTTTTATGGGAGCAGGACATTGGGAAATGCCCCAGGCGTGATATCAGCCAATGGGGAACTGGCAGACAGGTCATGAGTCCCCTCGTTCTGTAGCTAAATTCATAACTGTCACAATGAGAGCATTGGCGTCCGCCTACGACGCTCCCAGGCAAAGTTATGGCCCATATTCCATGTTGTGGATTGTCCATAACTCAAGCCAGGGGTGGAGCAGTGCTTCCCTGTGAGGTCACTAAGGTAGGAGGGGACCTGGATCTGCCCAGGTTGATAACCCTACTTCGGCCATTTTCCAGTGTTCTTTTCGCTGGGGGCACGTGTAGGAAACATCTGTGGGAAGGATCCTAGAAACCTGGGTACAGCGCCCCCCTGTGGCCAGACGCAACAAGGTAACTGCTGGAACTGTGTATGCCTGTTTGTAACCCATGCTTTGATTGTAACTGTACTCTGACATATGTATATTCTGTAGATTCCCTATTGTATATATTGTAGTTTCTAGTGTGCTTTAGGCTGATTAAATTATATAATTAATCTTGGGCTGTTCTGTTATCTCGATCTTGAATCCCACGTCTGTGTGTTCGGCTAATAGTTACCGTGAAGCGGTTGGTGGCAGCGAGTTTGTGCCAAGGATTATTGTGGGGAGGCCAGTGAGATTCGGGGAGATTTTATATATTCCGCCCGCGGAGGTCGGGGGAATATATACCCTACTCTCACCGGGGACCCTTCAGTAATCGGCATAAGTAGTATAGCGGCCTCCTTGCTTATTGTCGGGCAATTCCATAATTGGCCTGACTATAAGAGGGGCGCTAGAGAGCGCGTCACGTGCTCTGTCTGTCGGTCGGGAGGTATAAAGGAGGGGTGACCCCCACTTGTTACCCCCCGATTATGACGTACTGGTAGCCAGCGCGGGGGATTTCTGAGTGACCCCCCCGGTGGTTTGTGACACCCCTATCACATGGGGGGGCAAAGGATGATATAGTGGATGGGAGAAAACATCACCAAGCTCACTTCAAAGCGGTCATGCCCACTAACCTGGAAGGAGGCCATACATTCTAGGTTCAACCGTACCCACTCCCGCGGCACCACCTACTTCCAGTGCCGCTCATTAGCCTCATGTATATTCACTGCTTTCCCCCCTCACTGGAGTCTGTGATTGGTTGCAGTCAGACGCACCTCCAGCTTGTATGACAGCTTCTGACTGCAACCAATCACAGACCTGGTCTGCTGGTCTATACAGACATAAATAAAAATGACACAGGGTCCTCTGATACCCAGCACAGATAAAGCCCATGGCTACAGACTGCAGCCCCCAGCTGTGTGCTTATATTGGCTGTGTATCAAAATAAAAGGGACCCCATGCTGTTTTTTATTTTTTTAAATAAATAATTGAAAAAAAAACAAAACAGTGTGCAGTCCTCCCCGATTTTGATGCCAAGCCAAGATAAAGCCGACGGTTGGGGGCTGGTATTCTCAGGCTGGAGAGACTCAGCCTAAAAATATCAGCCTGCAGCCACCCAGAATTGTCGCATCAATTAGGCTAGGTTCACATTTCCGTTGTTTTGCATCAGTCACATGCGTTGCTTGACGCTTGTGACTGATGCGTTGTACAACAGATGACAATAATTGGAATTAGAAAGCGGATTCCATTGTAAAACGAGAGCAAGAGAACGATCAGCTGATCGCTCTCATTAGCCGGCCACCGAGAGATCATCAGCTGATCGTTCACAATAGCCGGCCGCCGGCTTTTGAGAGCGATCAGATGATCTCCTGGCGGCCAGCTATTGTGAACGATCAGCTGATCGCTCACAGCAGCCGGCCGCCGGGTGATCAGCTGATCGCTCACAGCAGCCGGCCGCCGGGTGATCAGCTGATCGCTCACAGCAGCCGGCCGCCGGGTGATCAGCTGATCGCTCACAGCAGCCGGCCGCCGGGTGATCAGCTGATCGCTCACAGCAGCCGGCCGCCGGGTGATCAGCTGATCGCTCACCGCAGCCGGCCGCCCGGTGATCAGCTGATCGCTCACCGCAGCCGGCCGCCCGGTGATCAGCTGATCGCTCACCGCAGCCGGCCGCCCGGTGATCAGCTGATCGCTCACAGCAGCCGGCCGCCGGGTGATCAGCTGATCGTTCGGCCGCTGAGAGAGAGCATGCACAGCGAAATCCTAAGGATTCCACTGCTCAAAAAACGTTACACTCTGCGTTCCTGCCGCCCGTCAGTCAGTCATTCCACGACTGATCAGTCGGGCGGAAGATGTAACGCAAGGGCATCAGTCACAATCCACCCCTCATACAAGTCTATGGGAAACAACGGAATCCGCCAAACGGATTGCATTGTTTATCAGAGCGGTGGATTGTGACTGATGCAAAACAATGGAAATGTGAACCTAGCCTTAGATGCAACAATCCCAGCACTTTACCTGGCTCTTCCCGAATTGCCCTGGTGCGGTGGCAATCGGGGTAATATCAGGGGTTAATCGCAGCACACAGCTGCAACTAAGCCCTAATGACAGGCGTCTGGGCCCCCCCCCCATCACCAATCTGTCATAAGTGAAAAGAAACAAACCCAAAAAAATCCTTTATTTGTAATAAAATACAAAATACACCCTCTTTCGTCACTTTATTGACCCCCATAATCACACCCCTGCAGGTCCGACGTAATCCACACGAGGTCCCACGACAATTCAGCTCTGCTACATCTGAAGATCACAGCGAGCGGCCATAGAACATGACTGCCCGCTGTGAGCTCCAGAGAATGAATGAGCCGCATGAACACCGGTCACTTCACTCTGGTGATTTCTGGTCACAGCTGTGACCGTAAATAGCCTCAATCACTGAACACGCGGCTCATTCATTCTCTCTACGCCAGACCTGCAGAACAGGTCTGTGATTGGTTGCAGTCAGATGCTGTCACTCAGTCTGGGGTGGGGGGGGTCTGACTGCAGCCAATCATAGATGAAAGCAGTGAATATGTCATGAAGGTAATGAGCGGGGAAGTGGAGGAGACACGGGAGCATACAGCCACGTCGGTGATTCGGTAAATATACCGTGCCTGCTCCAATCCCCCTATTCACACCACCATTTTTAAGTGCCGGCTAGATACCGTGGATCAATTCTGGGCCATAACCAGGTTTTTTATTAACCCGGTTAGAGCCGCCGATCCCAGGTGTCTGTGAGTCCATCCATCACTAGGGTGAAAAACCGTGGCAAAAGCGCGGAAAAGAATTGACATGTTCATTCTTTTCATAACGCAGCAAAACCAGAGGCGGTTCACAAAACAGTCAGGAAAATCCTGGAGGTGATTGTTTATGTGAGCACGAGATTACAGAAATCTCATAGACTTTGGGACTGTAAAAAAGAGCATTTTATTAGCATGGATTTGCATAAAACCAAGGCAGATCTGCAGCTTACAAACGCTGCAAAAGCACCCAGTGTGAACATAGCCTTAGGGAGAGGAACAATAACATACAACGTTTCTCCAGATTATTATAAGCAGACTGCTTGCAATCAGGACTGTATAGAAACTTATCACTCTATCACCAGCAACATACCAAGGGGAAATACAGGTATATAAAGACACAGAGGGATAATGATTAGCGGCTGAAAGGGAAAGATCTCCGCAAGGTCCTAAAGGGGAAAGAGTAAACCCTAACAGAAGACACACAAAACTTCATTCACAGAGGAAAGGATGAAATATCAAGGAGCAGTTTGTACAAATAGAGCGACCTTCTGCAGCCGGACATCACAGAGATGTCTGTCAATCGTGACAATCAGATTACGTACGAGTTGTGTCTTTGTCACCAGTGAAATGTTCCTGCACTGGAGGACCTCGTCCGGTGACTTCATTGCTGATTTGCCCATAGCTATTCTCCTATAGACTTCCGGTGTCGTCACCGCATCTTGAGTGATCAATGAGCCAAGTAGATTGAAGTCGTTAACAACCTCCAGTTCGTCGCCGTCCATCTCAGATATCTTTTGGTCCTACCTGGCAGTCGTCAGTCTTCTTTGTATTTACTATTTTACTAACTGGAGAAGACCCAGTGTGAACGTATCCTTAGGCTACAAATAATACAGGAATAAAAGTCCCTAAAACGGAGAGTTTCCTACAGCAGTGTCAACTTTAAAATGTTGCAATAATGTACAACTGTCAACAAAAATGGGTCAAAATTTGGCATTTTAAATGCAAAAACAAGCACCAATCTAGGGTTGCATTTGGATAAATGGCCCAGTATTATATTTCCTTGCCAAATCCTTTGCTGTAAGGAGCAAGAGACTGGAACGATCACTCGGTTATTAAACTCTTCTCCATCTACCCTTTCTTGCTGGAAGCCATTGAGATCACAACAGTCACCCGTAAAGGGTTATCACTGATCAATAAGCATTGGACCACTGGATCGCCATTGATCTATAATACAAAAGGGGGGACGATGCACCTCTCCCATCTGGGCATGATTCTGAGATCTGATCCAGCCCCATTAATTAATACGCCATAACTATAGTGGGAAACCTCTCTTAAAAGTAAGGGGTCAAAAAAAAAATGTATTCAATAACTGAAGAAATATAAAGTATTAATGTTTTAATTTTATGTTTTAAATAATATATGTTTTTAACACTAGAACTACTGAGGTAGTCATTTTGACTACTTTGCACCATGTATTTCTATATAGGTGTCACGAGTCCAGTAGTTCTAGTGTTAATTGATATAAAAAAAATTGAAAGTTTATTTTCCACTTAAGTACTCGGGGGAGCAGCTGCTGAAATCCTGCTGTAGAGCTACTATAGAACTAGCTCACATTACAACTGCAGTAAAAGTGGGCAGAATCTGCTCTCCTGTGTGTGATGTCACAGCTCCACCTCCCAATCTGGGTGTTTCCAAAAGGATAAGGGAAGATGAAGTGTAGGATCAGTGCGGAGCCATTTTGATGGTGACCGCAAAGTGATGCTAATATATCTAGTGTCACAAAGCCCAGCTGCATAGTGCTAGACTGTATCCCAGTGCCCCGCTGGCTGACTTTTTCCCAGTGCCCCGCTGGCTGACTTTTTCCCAGTGCCCCGCTGGCTGACTTTTTCTCCCAGTGCCCCGCTGGCTGACTTTTTCTCCCAGTGCCCCGCTGGCTGACGGTTTCCCAGTGCCCCGCTGGCTGACGGTTTCCCAGTGCCCCGCTGGCTGACGGTTTCCCAGTGCCCCGCTGGCTGACGGTTTCCCAGTGCCCCGCTGGCTGACGGTTTCCCAGTGCCCCGCTGGCTGACGGTTTCCCAGTGCCCCGCTGGCTGACGGTTTCCCAGTGCCCCGCTGGCTGACGGTTTCCCAGTGCCCCGCTGGCTGACGGTTTCCCAGTGCCCCGCTGGCTGACGGTTTCCCAGTGCCCCGCTGGCTGACGGTTTCCCAGTGCCCCGCTGGCTGACTGTATCCCAGTGCCCCGCTGGCTGTATCCCAATGCCGCATGCACTCACCTCAGACCTGCGCCCCTGGCAGCCTGTCCTGTCAGCGATCACAGTACATAGCAGCGAGGAGCGGAGGCCCGAGGTGAGCACACGCGGTGGGGGAATGAGCACACGTGGTGAGGGGGGATGGGCGGCATAGTGGGAGGGGGGGGCGAGTGGCAGACTGGAAAGCAGCACGTCAGGATAAGTTCCGGTGCAATCGCCGCTGCCCGGCGTCGGTACTCGCCCCATCCATTCCGACGGGTGACAGGGGAAAAGTGGAGCACACAGCATACACTAAGGGCTGCACAAAGATGGCGGTGATCTCCTCCCTCTGCTGTGATCTGCACAGCCCAGGGGGCTTGTGCAGATGACAGCAGACGCTGTTACTGTGTTATGTACGGTATAGGGGTTGGAGCTCGACCACAGTCTTCTATGCACAGGTGGCTGCCGTAAAGGGGGTGAGTAACTGTCATTACACACAGCAAATCCAAGATGGCAGCCCCCAGTGCTTCAGTAAAACTAGAATTAAATAAAAACTAAATAAACAGTGAGTTTAATTCTGTATTAAAAATACTTGATTCCATAAACACTATTATTAATACAAAAATAAAAAAACGCGACACCTTCCCTTTAAGAAGCTTTAATGGTGTCTTGCCAGCTCCAGGCTTTTGCTAGCCGGCCCATAAGTCTTCCTTTATCTGAAGTGCTAAGTACTTCTATTAGAAGCCATTAAATTAGGATGGGGAAAAGTGCATTTTAATAATAGGGCTGCACTATCATCACCCACCCTTCCCGATAAAGCAGAATACATTGTTCACTTCTCGCATGAAATGTCAAGAACCGCTCTTTTTTGTTATTAGCTTTTGCCTAAAAATATCATTTTAATATCACTTAAAATTATGAGGTTAAAGTTTTCATAAATCGAAGGCCGAGGTATTAAAGCGCTGCTCCCTGAAGATATTAGGAGCGCGGATACTCGCTCTCCAAATTGCTTGTTGTATTTCCTCTTACTGTCACGGCTTCCCTTTACGAGAGCAGTCTTGCCTATAGACCTTTCCGGGTTCCAGAAAACAATGATTTGGAACATTTAAAACCAAAATATACTGAATCAAAAAATAATAAAAAAAAAAAAAAAAAAAGAATCAAATCAACACACTCTAGTCTTATCTGCAGACAGGGCGTTCTTTGTGGTGGATACCGCAGTCTCTTAAAAGTGCAATCATTAGCGACGTCGGCATGAAATGAACGGGAAAAGGCTTTTAGTAAGTTTCCCATAATAGGTAGTGGTGGGTTTTTTTTTTTCTACTCTCATCAGCTTGTAGTTCACCTTAACCAGCGTTCAGGGAATCTGTAAATGTTTAAAAATGTCTTAGGTCTAAATCAAATCCTTCCACTGTAAAATGGTAAATACTAAGCAAGAAAAAGGGAGAGGAGGGAGATGGAGCTACAGGGTGAGACTTTTGATTGGTTCAGAGATCCAAGCTCTTAATACAGCAGTGTGCACCCAGTAATAAGCATGGTAAGAATTAAACGTGCATTTTTAGAAACCAACAAAAGAGTCCAAAAATATACAAGTTTATGCTCCAAATCGGTGGGCATTCCGAATGTCAAAACTTTCTGTGATCAATTTGATTTAATATCCTAACATGAGAATACCCCCTCTTAAGAACCCCCTGAGTTCATAAGGACAGCCCATGGGAACATCCCAATGATGGGACCCCCAGTGATCCTGAGAAGCGGGTCATAGAAATCTAAGATGACTCTGTAAAGCCCCATCTTGTGTGGAGCAGGGGGGACTTCTCTACTAGACTAATGTACAATGAATTTAGCATAGGTTGAGTATGTGCTCCTTTTACCAGCTCCCGAGCTCTCGCCGCCTTTCCCCGCCTCCCGAGCTCTCGCCGCCTTTCCCCGCCTTTCCCCGCCTCCCGAGCTCTCGCCGCCTTTCCCCGCCTCCCGAGCTCTCGCCGCCTTTCCCCGCCTCCCCGAGCTCTCGCCGCCTTTCCCCGCCTCCCGAGCTCTCGCCGCCTTTCCCCGCCTCCTGAGATCTCGCCGCCTTTCCCCGCCTCCTGAGCTCTCGCTGCCTTTCCCCGCCTCCCGAGCTCTCGCCGCCTTTCCCCGCCTCCCGAGCTCTCGCCGCCTTTCCCCGCCTCCCGAGCTCTCGCCGCCTTTCCCCGCCTCCCGAGCTCTCGCCGCCTTTCCCCGCCTCCCGAGCTCTCGCCGCCTTTCCCCGCCTCCCGAGCTCTCGCCGCCTTTCCCCGCCTCCCGAGCTCTCGCCGCCTTTCCCCGCCTCCCGAGCTCTCGCCGCCTTTCCCCGCCTCCCGAGCTCTCGCCGCCTTTCCCCGCCTCCCGAGCTCTCGCCGCCTTTCCCCGCCTCCCGAGCTCTCGCCGCCTTTCCCCGCCTCCCGAGCTCTCGCCGCCTTTCCCCGCCTCCCGAGCTCTCGCCGCCTTTCCCCGCCTCCCGAGCTCTCGCCGCCTTTCCCCGCCTCCCGAGCTCTCGCCGCCTTTCCCCGCCTCCCGAGCTCTCGCCGCCTTTCCCCGCCTCCCGAGCTCTCGCCGCCTTTCCCCGCCTCCCGAGCTCTCGCCGCCTTTCCCCGCCTCCCGAGCTCTCGCCGCCTTTCCCCGCCTCCCGAGCTCTCGCCGCCTTTCCCCGCCTCCCGAGCTCTCGCCGCCTTTCCCCGCCTCCCGAGCTCTCGCCGCCTTTCCCCGCCTCCCGAGCTCTCGCCGCCTTTCCCCGCCTCCCGAGCTCTCGCCGCCTTTCCCCGCCTCCCGAGCTCTCGCCGCCTTTCCCCGCCTCCCGAGCTCTCGCCGCCTTTCCCCGCCTCCCGAGCTCTCGCCGCCTTTCCCCGCCTCCCGAGCTCTCGCCGCCTTTCCCCGCCTCCCGAGCTCTCGCCGCCTTTCCCCGCCTCCCGAGCTCTCGCCGCCTTTCCCCGCCTCCCGAGCTCTCATTGACTTCTCTACTAGACTAATGTACAATGAATTTAGCATAGGTTGAGTATGTGCTCCTTTCCCCGCCTCCCGAGCTCTCGCCGCCTTTCCCCGCCTCCCGAGCTCTCGCCGCCTTTCCCCGCCTCCCGAGCTCTCGCCGCCTTTCCCCGCCTCCCGAGCTCTCGCCGCCTTTCCCCGCCTCCCGAGCTCTCGCCGCCTTTCCCCGCCTCCCGAGCTCTCGCCGCCTTTCCCCGCCTCCCGAGCTCTCGCCGCCTTTCCCCGCCTCCCGAGCTCTCGCCGCCTTTCCCCGCCTCCCGAGCTCTCGCCGCCTTTCCCCGCCTCCCGAGCTCTCGCCGCCTTTCCCCGCCTCCCGAGCTCTCGCCGCCTTTCCCCGCCTCCCGAGCTCTCGCCGCCTTTCCCCGCCTCCCGAGCTCTCGCCGCCTTTCCCCGCCTCCCGAGCTCTCGCCGCCTTTCCCCGCCTCCCGAGCTCTCGCCGCCTTTCCCCGCCTCCCGAGCTCTCGCCGCCTTTCCCCGCCTCCCGAGCTCTCATTGACTGTCGTACTCTTGAGTTCTTGCCGGCTTCCATGCTTCTACTGGCTAACGAACTCTTGAGCTTCTGCTAGCTCCCGATTTCCAGCTGGCTGGACCAAATCCCGTGCTCTTTCCAGTTCCTGAAAGGTTAGAAAGTAATCCCCTATTATGCCGTGGTTTTTGGGTTAACTTTCTATTTTAGCAAATAACCCTTTAATATCTAAAAATATTTTTTTAATGGACCTTCGTGACCACTTAAGGTGTCCTTCCAATTTGGGTTTCCTCCCTGAGCTAGCAGGAAAATCTCACTCTCAGATATAGAGTAGTCCTATGACAGGGAGCTGCAATACCACACACTTCCTACGGTCAGGAGTGGCGCTGTGGCTGCTTTTGTTTTTCCATATAACCCTTTTCAGACCTCATTCATGAAATCCCCTAAGATTGTGAAAAAATAAAAGGAAAAGGCATTCCTTCTCATCTTTTCACGCTCTTACAATAAATACATAAATATACCATCGGAGAGCAAATGTATATCTTTATCGCAATTCTCTTACCCCAGGATATAATGCAGCCTTGTAATTAAAGCAACAGGCAGTAAACATTAAATTGTTCACGTAGCGCGAGAGACGACCGAAGCTATTTTTTTTTTTGATCCAATAATTGTGATTAAATAGATTTTTAACATTCACAGGACAGTTCATAGGGGAAAACGGCGCCTTTTATTTAACCGCCACATTATAGAGAACGGATTAAAATCCAAACGTGTTGTGTGGACAGAGGGGAACACGGTATTTCTGGTTGAAATATTATGTTTAAGACCTGATGCTAATATTAAAAGGGTGTTCCTGGAAAGAAATTCCGCTATGGCCTGAGTTGCTCATCCGCTTTACACATCCATGTTTTTTCCGGATAAGACACGCAATCTATAGTCTGTTGCGCTCCTCACATGTCCATATTTTGGGGGAAACTGTGTTTCCGGTGGAAAAAAAATCAGGGATTTGGCTGTTTTTGAGCCGTATCGGCGTTTTCAGTTTTACTTTTATATTGGCATGTGAGGCCGTTTCGTCGTCTAAGATCTTCATTCATGAATTGTTGACGGTTTTAGTGGAACGGCCAACCGTTATTATGGACGATGGTCTAACGCTTCTCCAACAGGTTGTATTTGGGGTGAGATGTTTCGGCCATGTTGAAATGATTTTCCACCGATGGTACAATGTCAGAGAGGATATACGGCACTCCTGGCTGAACGTTTTGGTGCTCGGATAGGGTCCCAATCCGTATCCGCATATGTATAAGAATCTGGCACTAAAATTTTTACTGGTTGGTCTTTGGACCGTAGTCAGACATACACGAAGCGATCTTGTCGCGTTACCTATTAGCGCCTGTTTTTTTTTCATGTGTCCAGGCATCCCAGGCTACATTCATGTGTATGTTTGACGAAGGTCCAAAGACCGAAACGTTACTACTACACAGTTCATGTATACCACGCACCAACAAAAATTTGAGTGCTGGATTCTTTTATATATGGTCTATCCTGGTGGTGTCCAGCAGTGTCTTACGTCACTCTTCTATTACAACAACATCGGCTTCAAGCTCTCATGTGACTCCGGGTTGGACCTTGGCCAGTTCAGTCATAACATCGTTTGAGAACACAGAGGAGCAAATGGAGTCCAAAAATGTACAACGAGCAAAGCCTTATCGCTCTCGTGTAACAGCTCCTCAAAGTGCCGCACATATCCGGCCTCCTGCACCGCCGCCATGCTGCAGGGAACTTTGGGACAGCGAAGCGATAAGGCTTTGCTCGTTGTACATTTTTGGACTCCATGGGCTCCTCAATGTTCTCAGATGAACGATGTGATGACTGAACTAGCCAAGGTCCAACCCGGAGTCACATTCGTAAAGCTTGAAGACTAAGCCATTCCTGAAGAGTATTACAACAACATGCCCGCTCTACCTACATGAGCTCGCTTGTGCATGGGAGGGTTTGGAGAGGGAGCTATCGAAGATGTTCATGGGCACATTGGATGGCAGTCAGCCGAGTACTCCAATGCTCTCAAAGAGAGAACATGTCTGACGGCAGCTTATCTCCAAAGGATTGACAGTACCAAATGACACAGTTCGGATCCCAAGCTCCTCTGCAACAATTATCCTTGACCCCTATACACTCAGTTGGACGGGTTCGGATGACGTTGGTCTAATGTGAATGGGGGCCTTAACATCTTTGATCGAACTAGGGCAGGCACATTGAGTTCAGCATGGCCGGTGACATGGTCGGCTTAAGCCATTATTTCCAGAGTGGGAACCTTTCCAAGAGAGAGCCATGCGTTAGGGGATGGAACACCAGTTGGTCAATGTTGTTGATGTGTCCGGCAAGTGGGAGCCTTTTCAAGAGAGAGCCGCGTTATGGTGCGGGGGGGACACACACACTAGTTGGTCAATGTTGTTGATGTGTCCGGCGGTTGGGAATGGGTGCCTTTCCAAAGGTGAGCCATGCGGTGGGGGGAGCACTAATCGGGCAATGTTGTTGATGTGTCAAGCAGTTGGGAGAAGGAGCCTTTACAAGAGAGAGCCTCGTGTTGGGAGGAACACTAGTTGGACAATGTTGTCGATGTAATCTGGAGCATTCACGTCTCCAGTTATTGCATTTCAGAAGTCGATGTTCTCCGAACACTGTTTTTTCTTCCTCCCTCCTCTACGAATTAATAGATCAACTCTGGGAGTGGGTGAAATGTTAGGTTTAATGTAGCCCTGTCTGTATAATGTGAGATAGATGTCGGTGGTATTTGTGGGAATGGATGTATGTTGGAGGTGGCATTGGCTGTTGATGTATCTGCACAAGGCTGCAATTTGCAATGACCTTTTAGAATGAGCAACCGGGTAATGATATTAAATGTTACACTGACTCACCTGGGTCATCTAGGACCGAGCGCGCTTCGCAGCTCGAATGAAACCCTCCATCTTCTTGCAGCCTGTATCATTATGGGGGTGTTTACTAGAAATGCGCACATTTTTTGATGGCTTTCAACCTTTCTGTATTTCTCAATTTTTCTTGTGTTTAACACCTTACTTTTCACTTTGGTTTTTGCCTGGTAACTTACCCCTTAAAATCACCAACTTCGGCCAAATTCGCCAATATTGGTGGACTCCAATCGCAGTCTAATGTGTATGAGTGCCCCCAATTCTCCCTCGAGTTATTTTTGGGGAGATAAGGTCCTGTTTTGGACTGCTGACTTTTTTGTTCTTTGGAAGATAAGGCGCCGCCAGAGTAGTCTGCTAGCGCCTCCCTCGTAAAAAGCGATGGCTCGGGAGCTCCAGAGCACGTCCTATTTTTGACCGGTGACTTTTTTTGTTCTATCCTACATAAGCCGCTATCAGAGGAGGAGTCTGACAGCGGCTCTGCCATAGAGAACATGCAGTGCAGCACATGCTCTTATATACAGAGGTGTCCTCCACATCATACTGTAGTTTGGCCGGCAGCCATCTTTCCCTACTCCTATCTATTGTGTATGGGGCTTTTTAGAGTTGCAATCTGGTAGACTGATGGCGATTAAAAATTGTTCTCTATATTGTTGCACGGAAGTGATTGTGTCTGGTTGTTCAGCTCATTCCCCATCGATGGCCAAAAGCAATGCGGTGAATTCACAACTCCACATGAAAATGCCCCATACCCATTAGGTGGTGGGGCCTGTCCTCCTGAAATCTTGGATTCATCCAACTTCAATCTGATGTGTAAAGGAGTTTGAGAAGTTGCTCATTTCTCCTTCATGTAAATGGCCAATGTGAGAAAAGTAGATGATGGGGTGGCTATGGCTCATAGTGATTCTTCGTTTTGGCTTACAGGGGGGGGAAAAAAAAAAAACCCTATCTTGTTGCGACAAACTTTTTATGTCAAGAGTTTTATCTATTGGGTCCTTAGCGTAAGGCAAGGCATGTGTTGCAGTACAGAGGATGCAATGAGCACTTCTTTTTTTTCGTTCGACCCTTTTGTAGCGGTCTAGAGAAAATGGACACATATTGCAAAAGATAAGGCCTAGTCTATATAGTAGACTAAAGTAGGCCAAACTTGCCAATATTGACGGCATTGCCCAATAGTGTCTAATGTATTTGGAAGGGCCTCCCGAATCTTTCCCGACAGTTGGTGGTAGGGGAGAGAAGGGTTCGGCATGTTGGATTTCCAATGGCTGATCGTTTTGGCCGCAGCTCTCTCCCTGTTCTTGGCTCTTTCGATCCCCTTCTCTCTGGCTCTGTTGATTCCCTGGCTCTTTGGCTCTTCTCTGGACCCACCGGGGCTCTTCTCTGGACCCACCGGGGCTCTTCTCTGGACCCACCGGGGCTCTTCTCTGGACCCACCGGGGCTCTTCTCTGGACCCACCGGGGCTCTTCTCTGGACCCACCGGGGCTCTTCTCTGGACCCACCGGGGCTCTTCTCTGGACCCACCGGGGCTCTTCTCTGGACCCACCGGGGCTCTTCTCTGGACCCACCGGGGCTCTTCTCTGGACCCACCGGGGCTCTTCTCTGGACCCACCGGGGCTCTTCTCTGGACCCACCGGGGCTCTTCTCTGGACCCACCGGGGCTCTTGTCTGGACCCACCGGGGCTCTTGTCTGGACCCACCGGGGCTCTTGTCTGGACCCACCGGGGCTCTTGTCTGGACCCACCGGGGCTCTTGTCTGGACCCACCGGGGCTCTTGTCTGGACCCACCGGGGCTCTTGTCTGGACCCACCGGGGCTCTTGTCTGGACCCACCGGGGCTCTTGTCTGGACCCACCGGGGCTCTTGTCTGGACCCACCGGGGCTCTTGTCTGGACCCACCGGGGCTCTTGTCTGGACCCACCGGGGCTCTTGTCTGGACCCACCGGGGCTCTTGTCTGGACCCACCGGGGCTCTTGTCTGGACCCACCGGGGCTCTTGTCTGGACCCACCGGGGCTCTTGTCTGGACCCACCGGGGCTCTTGTCTGGACCCACCGGGGCTCTTGTCTGGACCCACCGGGGCTCTTGTCTGGACCCACCGGGGCTCTTGTCTGGACCCACCGGGGCTCTTGTCTGGACCCACCGGGGCTCTTGTCTGGACCCACCGGGGCTCTTGTCTGGACCCACCGGGGCTCTTGTCTGGACCCACCGGGGCTCTTGTCTGGACCCACCGGGGCTCTTGTCTGGACCCACCGGGGCTCTTGTCTGGACGTGCAATTCCTCCTGCAGCGCCCACTGCTGTTAACAGGGAGAATTGCATGGTGGTCTCCTCTGTGACAGATGGACAGCTTGTTCATAGAGGGGGGTCCTGATCGTAAGGGTCACATCTAGTACGTTTATATTTGCAGCCACTAGCTTTGAAAGGAAAACCTACGGGAGCCGTGACTTCTACATTTTTCTTGGCCTGCTCGCTCATGAATGCATTTGTCCTGTCACTTTACTGACGGAAACGGTCTTACTTTGCAAAACTGCACCAAAGAAGACACAGTGATCTGTAAAAGATGTATTTACTCAGGCTTTTATGTTTACCTTAAGGGGAGTAAGCCATTAGCTGGCAGAGGCATGCGAGGCTATTTAACGGACACATTACATTTCAAGTAACCTTCACAAAATGATCTCCGCGCTGATTGCTAATGCAGGCGGAAAACTGTGCACAAACGTACCATAAAAAGTTAAAGAGGGAAGCCATACAGCCGTCTGCAGATGGTTTGTCTCTATTTTCAAGACCCCAGAAACGTTCATTAAGTCATTTCTAGCGATACTGGGATTTTCTGCATTCTCAGAATCATTAATTGCAGAAAATTGTTTCACATTTTTAATTTTAATTATATTTTCTCATTTTTATTTTTATTTTTTTTATTGAGTTTTATGCTATGAATTTTTATCTCTTTACTCGCAATTATAATCTCCAAATTACTGAATAATTTGGTGCCATAGAACATCTTGTGTTCATTTGTAAAAGCAGATTTTAATTATTAGGGGGTTGTCCTGTTGGAAACAAAAAAAGATGCATAAATCTGCTTTAATTAAATCATATAGTCCTATGCGGCCTGGCAGCGACACTTAGGATCCTGTACTGGAAAAGTAAAGGATTTAGTGTGTTCTCTCCAGGCGCCCTCCCTCACCAGGCGCCCTCCGTCACCAGGCGCCCTCCCTCTCCAGCCAGCCTCCTTCATAAACACTATGGTCACCTGTAGATATTATATTAATTGTCCATGTACAGATTCTCATGTCCAGAGAAGCCGCAGGTCTTCCCCCACCTCAAAAACCTCCTGAGTATATAGGACACTATTGAGTTCAGGTCTGGTCTTGACGTCTGGGAGAATTTTAACTGGAACATGTCACGATAGATACAAAAATGGTCAAAGACAAGCTCACCGGTGGCTAATAAATAGTGATTGGCGGACTTGCAGATAATCGGAACCAGCGAACCTAAGCCGATTAAAAAAAAAAATTATTCCGGGTTGGATACCGGTCCCCATGTAAGTCTATGGGGTCCAAAATCCAGCGATTAAAAATGGTGGTAGAAGGGATAGGGGGATTGGAGCAAGTGTGCTGTACTTACTGAGGCTCTCATTCACTTTCGTAGCTGCTCATTTAGCTTCATTGCATATGCAGATAAGTTGCGGTCACAGCTGAAGGTTCCCACGGTCCTCCACCTGTGACCGCAGGTAACCTGACCTCAGAGTAATTCATTAAACTCAGTGACCCCCACCTCAGTCGAGGTCACTGACTTTTCTGAAGTTAGTTTACCTGCAGACACAGGTGTAGGACCATAGGAACCATCACTAGTAGTAAACAAAAAAAAAAAAAAAAGATATTTAGCACTCTATAAATGAACTTGGAAAAACTTGTAGTTTTTATTTTTAAGAACCTACACATGAACATAAAAAAAGCAGTGTCTGTTCAGCAAAAGCCGATGGCTCTAATAACAAGCAGATTTACTTTTTATGCTGTAGGTTAATAGAGTAACAATGCTGTCCGTCCACCTTACTGAAAGCGCGGCTACTGGAAGAAAATGAGCTTTATTCCTCCCAGGAGCCGCCGGCTTTCAGTCATGGGGCACACTGGACTAGAGCATTGACTGGACTGGATGCTGCCGCACTTGGACTGCTCACGGTGCATTTTGGCAGTGCCGGCTGTCAGTCAGCGTTAGGGCGTTATTACAGTCGCCGCTCTCAGCGCTGTGACTGGTGACTGTAGCCACACTGGTATGCCGCCATGACTGAAAGCCGGCGGCTCTTGGGAGTAATAAAAGTTCATTTTCTCCGGGAGCCGCCCTTCTAGTACACCGGCCAGGCCCCTTAAGCCTATATCTGTAGGTTAATGGCATTATCTGAATTGACGGGTTCCCTTTAAAGGGTTTGGCTGGTGATAACTTGCGGATTGCTGGTGGTCTGACCGTCCGGAAAAAGCAAAGCGCAACGTTCAGCAGCCCCAAAGAGAATGAATGCAGCCACTGTCGAGTATGTGATCCGGTCGGACCCCCACCTGTAAATTGTTATCCCCTCTTTTGTGTCCTGGTCAACTTTTTTGACATGTGGTCTAATGAAGGGGGCCACTTTTCTCACCGCACCCATCCAACTGGCCACGACATGGTCAGTAAAGCGACAAAGGGCTGACAGTTACCGTGCACAGATTTCTATACCTTAAATGCTTATTCGCCAACTCTTCCGAAATGACGGAAGGCTCCCGGAAAAAGGGAAGACCACGCTGACACCCGCCTGAATGCTTGAACGGCTCCGTGTGCCTCGCTCCTTGGGTATTGGGCCATATTGTACCTGTCTTTGCCTTTTTCACTCCATCTGGAAGCATCCGGCTATATTACACACTCTAGTACTTGCAGGGTCAGCCGCGCCGAGGGGTGCCCATAGGGCCTCTGTGCGCCCCCCCGCGGAGTCCGTGTGCAGGAGCCGCTCGCCGTCGCCTGTATTAATGTGCCGCTCTTCTTTCATTAGTGCGAAGAACCTTCCTTCCACGGTTAAGATGATAGAACAAAGGGCTCGTCGTAGGAAATCATTTTATTGCATATATTTGGTGGGGAAAATAAAATAATTTCTTTTCTGGAGGGATTGGTGCATTAAATGTTGAAAGGTGCAATCTAGGCGATATTAATTTTTAATCACCGCTCGCCGCGTGTCTCTCTTCTCTTACGGTTCATTAAAGGGATTCTTCTCAGAAGTTCAATTAGAAACGTTTCATATAATAAAGGATTTTGCGATTAAAAATTTTCAGCTCCGAGCGCAGCAGCGGCGTCGGCAAATTTCCGTGTAGTGCACCGGAGGGTGCTCGCTAGACTAACCCCTCCTGCAAAAAGAAGAGCAGCGCGTAATAACAGACCTGTTAACCTCTCTCGCCGAACATGTCACATACAACACTTTATACCAATTACTTGGACTTACTTTTAGCAGTTTTCTCTATTTGAAGCTCTCGGATAGCAGAGGCCTGCTCGGCGAAACCCGACTTTATAATGGAAATTGATAGACTTTAGTGAATTCTGCTTTAAGGCAAAGAAATAGAGAAAGCGAAAAAGTGAAAGGATTTTGGAG